>NC_139230.1:36799808-37094023 GCF_977018435.1 Lepisma saccharinum
AGAAACACAACTTCACAGCAATTAACATTTTTCACGGTGCTCGCGTTTCCAAAAAATCGAGGCCCTAGTAATTGGAAATTATTTTCTGGGCACCCCTCATATAAATCAGTAGATGAAAAGTGAGATTTTAGCAGGGCTGGCAGAAAAAGTCAATTATTGAAGAAAGTGATATGCTTTTATGATTGAATGATTCAAGTAAATATGATATTAAAATATTTACGTATTTATTATTAGTATTTCATTTCATAATATTGGACATTAACTTCACTCAGTGAGAGATTAATGACCATCTCTCATGAGTTTAAACAGCCATGACAGAGAGTGGCGTTAATTTCATTGCAATACTAGTGCTGCAGTAAATTTGAAGTTGGGAGCATGCACTTGCCAAATTATTATAACGTTCACCAATGCAGATTTATGTTTCACTTTTTCGTGATAGTATTCAATATATATCTCGTTTTGTTGGATTCTTCTTGATATCTAAGAATAGTGCAATGTCATTTGAAATGTATGTTAACTTGTGCAAAACCAGTAATACGTCAGGATGATGAAAGAAAACCTTTATAAGCACTGCTACATTAAATAAGGTGAAGTGAGCCAGAAGAGTAATTAAATTCCAGCAGCATATTTTCAGTCTAAAGCTCTTGTTTATGCATGCGATGTTTGTTGGATGTTGCAGTCAAAAGACATCCAACAAAAATCAATTCCATAAGAGTGCCATGAATGCTATTTCTGTCCTATGTATCAATGGAACCTATTTGTTTCCATGTTCCTTTAGTTTGTCCATCAAAATGCCTTACAGTGACGTGCGACAACTTTCGGACAGTGCCACCTGCTCCCACCCCCTCCATATGTTGACAGTTCTGTTCCCTGACTACTCCCATACGGACAAGAAAAAATAATTTCTCTCTCTCTCTCTCTCTCCTTCTGCAATCACTGGTTTCTGGCACCGTGGTTGTGTTGCGCATAAAAGGGACCTAAAAGTTGAGGCTGAAACTTAGCAACAAGATTCCTGTTCCAATGCAGAGTTCCATAACAATATCTTATATATACCTATATATAAAAAAATAAAAAAAATCAGGACAAAATTCCCTGGCTATTTTAGACACCTGAAATTCCCTGACTTTTCCCAGTTTTCCAGGTCTGTAGCCACCTTGTATGTAGTTGGATCAGCTATAAGTCATTTTGCTTTCGATCCAATTAAACTCCATGCAACAAAGGAAATATTCTAAAATTTTATTATTTTTATCATATTAGTATTTGCACATTCTGTCAACCTCCAAATTTCTGATAACTACCTTCAAAACTAGAAAAAAATGTTGACATGTATCCACGCACTTACTATTTTTTAATAGTCAATTAAGCATAAAGTATGAGTATACCAAATTTCACCTTTCTAAATTCAAAAATTAAAAACAAAAATCAAAATGGTAACCATGACATTTTTGAAACAAAAAAAAAACATGCCTTCTAAAATATCACAAACAGCTGAGACTATTTTTGTAGCATCTATCATAAAGCACCC
Organism: Lepisma saccharinum; assembly: GCF_977018435.1. Taxonomy (NCBI): domain Eukaryota; kingdom Metazoa; phylum Arthropoda; class Insecta; order Zygentoma; family Lepismatidae; genus Lepisma; species Lepisma saccharinum. The sequence continues at coordinate 36,801,334 of NC_139230.1, forward strand.
AAACTTCACTTTGCAGTAGTGAACCTGAACTGATATTGGTAAAGTGGGTTTCAGTTTTATCTGAACTGGAACTGGAGTGTGAGTTTCAGTTTCAGTTCATCTCTGACACCTGTGTAATCCACATTCACATGTTGATTTCAGTCATTTGATAAAATATTTGTTATGGTAATCTTACTCTTGAGATTTCAATTTCTGAGCTGTTGATGCCTAATGATGAACATAATAGATCATCTACAATACAATGTTCACTATTTTGCATTACTGGGATACATTTGAAAATTTCCGAACAAAACACATACGGGGAAATTCTTTCAAAACATGGATAAGAAACCAAAATAATATGAAATGAATGTCATAAAGAAAAGTGATACATACAGTTAATCTGTCTACTGGTGAAATCCCTTTACTTTCAATCTCCTTTTCACATCTAAAAGATTTCCATGGTGTCTCCCTTGGTTTATTTATTGGCCTCTGTAAATACTTGATGCGACGGATATTTCTCCTTAACTTCCAATAAAACACTGCTTTTCTTGAAGCATCCGGAGTTATGCAAAGGTAGAATCTTTGATTCTTTTGATGATGTGGGTTAAATCCAATCAACATTTTTCGCCTTTTATATCTCTGTAAGATAAATTTTAATATTCAGAATTAGATATTTCACAATCCAAATAACTCAACTGAAGAGTCAGGAGAAACAACTAAGCAATGAAAATGTACAAAAAACATTAAATTTGATGAATGAAAGTCTTAAATGTACAAAACGAAATAAATTATGTTGTAAAGTCCAGGACAGCATCCACATGGCAGGAAATGCACCACCACTTCGCTTACAACAGAAAATTGACTTGCCTGTTTTCCCATGGACCTTAAAAAATAACTATTTTTAATGACTCAAGCACAGCCAGCACAAAGGTAATTGTAGATGAATTGTCCATCATTATGTTCATGTATTTTTCTTTACAATCCTATGTGTACTGGAGTAGAATTGTACTGCAACAGGGGCAGAAATTGTCATATGATTTGTTGGCATTTTTGTTTAAATTCTTGCATCCTGCCTCCATTGTGTACAACAAAGTGAAGGAACATGGTGCTAAACAATATGCTTAATATTATCTTTGTAGATAGTTAAGTACATGCATCAATATTGATGCAGTATTGTTATATAATTTATGGATAGTGATAACTAATAATGTACCAATGTAATATAAAATTACAAAAGTCTAAAAAAGAAGTTGAATGGTTCATCTGCTTCTTAATTAATGTAGCAAACATTTTGTCTGATGAGTTTCACCTTAAAAACTGCACACGTAGAACTTAAGTTTACAAAAACGGATTATATAAATATTCACTGGAACATAAAGAAACGAGGTACTGTGAACACAAGAACAGATTATTCTTAAAAATATTCTATCATTTTTTTAAATTAGAAGTTGCAAGCCACTAAAGCAAATGCAATCTCAAGTTTGGTAATTATTATCTACTTAGCAAGTACACAATTCTTAACTTCTAAACATGATTGAGAATAAAGTTATATACGAATTGTATCTTTTCTGGCAGTGCGATTCGAACAAGGGTTCTGATATTACTGGCCAGGTAAAATTGGCATTAGCTTCTAGTGTTTCGAGCACATACATTGCTCTCATCAACAGGGAATGTAGAAATGGAGGCCAGTGTAAGATTAAGTATGACACAGATGGGATGGAGCCTGAAAACTGTTCCCTTATTGGTTTGCTCTGGATTCTTGTCTTTTATTGGTGAATGTTGTGCTTTTATGGAGAAGTGGGTTCCAGGCGTGACTGAGCTCGCGTCCCATGTCCCTGTGAGTTTTGTTCTTTCCCGGGAAATGACCATGGCTTCCTTTACTTGTCAGTTCCAGTAACCGGCACACTTGGATATGATTTTGGTGTCTGTAAATAAAATCCTGTGGCCCTCGGTGATGCTGTGTTCCCTGCACTGTACACTCTGTTCAATGTTCATTCAAGTAGAACAATTTTCAAGAAATATATTGTTTCTGTTCATTAGTCTACCATTCCCTCAAGTACTTTGAGTGGGTTACAATTTTTTTTGGCATACTTTTTTTCCCCATAAATTATGCACACAGAGATCAGTGTCATCTAATAACTACTGACTGATCTATAGCCCTTATTTCCAGACATTTTCTGGTAATTTTACCAGAATTTTTCACCTTGCATTTCAGCAGAAACACATCGCTGGAGCCTAGTTTGGAAACAACAAAGCATTATTTTAAAATTATCCATCATATAACTTTTATGGGTCACTGGTGCAATTATAAGGCAAATATTTTAAAGTTCATTCACACAGGATTTTTGTAGTTCAATACTCTCCATATGGAGTGCAGATGGGAAATAGAGAAGGAACAAGTTAATACTTAACTAAATGTAATTTTTTAAAAAAAATAGCGAATATTTTAAAAAGTAAAAAAAAGTAAAAAGAAATTAAAATGAAGAAGAACTGTATTAAAGATTACAGCTCCATGAATTGGATAAATCAGTCTTACCTTAAAACTTGGGTATGTATTTTAAAATAAAGTTTGGGAAGCTTTGCATTATTGTAGTGAATTCACTGAGATTCACAAACTATGTTCAGATGTTACATTTCTTTTCACATTAACGAAAGCATGCTCAATGGAAAAAATATAAACTTACCCGAATTACTCCCTTGAATGGTCTAAATTCTGACCTCTTGCGCTTTATTTTTTTAATATGGTGCACTAAACTGGCCTTTTTAACAAACTTCCAAGGATGTTCTCCATAAAAATCATAATGTGCAATGGCACTAACTTGAAATTGAGATTTTCTTGTGATTCCGAAAGGTACAATGCATCCTACTAAAGGCTTAATTCTCTTTTGTACAGGTGCCCATAAATGAATTTTCCTCCTTTTCTGTGGGCACTTCAAGTGGTTTCTCCGCCTCATCATAAATTTCTTATACTTCCTCATTTTCTTTTCCCGCCTCACTCTTCTCAACATCCTCCTCCTAATCAATCTTCTAATTTTTCTCAATTTCCTCAACCTCTTCCTTTCCTTCAACCATCTCTTCAATTCCCGTAAACAGATCCTATATTCTCTTCTCTTCTTCATGGTTAACAAACCTAAGAAAAAGGCAGTAGAAGTTGACTTTATTTTTAAGGTTTTCTGAGCATTCGAGGGTATCTGGGCCTTCGAGGGTTTCCGGGACTTTGAGAGTTTCAGGGACTTTGAGAGTTTCAGGGACTTTGAGGTTTTAAAAAACCTCGAACGTTTCAGGGATTTCGGGGGTTTCCGAGATTTCAAGCATACCCGCAGAGACTTCGATGATTTCCGGGACTTTGAGGGTTTCAGGGATTTCGATCGTACCCGTAACTTTGAGGGTTTCAGAGACTTCGATCGTACCCATAACTTCGAGGGTTTCGGGGACTTTGAGCATATCAGAGACTTCGAGGGTTTCAGGGATTTCGATTGTACCAGGAACTTCGAGCATATCAGAGACTTCAAGGGTTTCAGGGATTTCGATTGTACCAGGAACTTCGAGGATTTCAGAGACTTTGAAGGTTTCAGGGACTTCGATCGTACCCTCAACTTCGGGGGTTTCAGGGACTTCGATAGTACCTGGAATTTCGAGACTTTCAGGGACTTCGAAAGTTTCCTGATCTTCAATGGTTTCTGGGACCTCGAAGGTTGTCGTGACTTTGCGGGTTTCCTGGATTTCAAGGGTTCACGTGTCTTTGAGGGTTTACGGGACTTTGTGAGTCCAAGGGATTTTGAACGTCCAAGGAACTTTGAGCATCCTATGAATTTTGAACGTTCAAGAGACTTTGAACGCTGAAGGGGCTTTAAGAGTCCAATGGATCTTAAATGTTTATGAAACTTTGTACGTCCATGGGACATTGGGCATATGAGTAATTTTGAGCGTTGGCATGATTTTGAGCATCCGCGGGGCTTTGGGCATTGGCGTAATTTTGAGTGTCCACGGGACTTTGGGAGTTGGCAGGATTTTTGGCATCCATGGGACTTGGAGCGTCGATGGGATCTTGAGCGTTTATGAGATTTTGAGCATTCATGAGGTGCTGAGCTTCCACGTGAACTTGAGCGTTTACAAGGTGCTAAGCTTCCATGAGATCTTGAGCATCGAGTAGGTGATGAGCGTTCATGAGATGAACTTTCATGACGTGCCTTACGCTGTTCTGATGGTTTCAATATAAAAACCACACGTTTATCTTTGTCTGGAACTTGTTTTTCCATGATGCTGCATTAGTAGAACTGAAAAAGAACAAGAAAACATATTATACATGTGGTGTTTTTTCCTAAAATTAACAACATAACTAAAAATGCACAAATAAGGTATGATTATATAATGTTCCTTCTTACATCATTCACAAAGTAAAAATATCACTAGATAATTCTGTGAATAAGGACACAGATGCAACAAATTACTCACTGTAAATACTCTCTGCAAAATAGAATTTCAAAAACTTATATCATATTATTGAAAATAAATAAACTGTTTTTCTTCACTTCTTGTCTAAGCGAGTGAGATACACTGGACCTTGTCAAATAATTCCAGTCTGTTTCTCATAATAATTATGAATAATAACATACATCAACTCCATTGATTGCAAAACAAAAATGTGCAGTTGGAGGCTGATTCTGTCTACGTCCTCAGTGTAGTGTGCATATCACTGTTCAGTATCTGGACACATGATGTGTTTGGGGACAGCTTCTAATAGGGGTGTAAAATCATCTGTCTTGGAGGCTTATTTCCAGTGGCCAAGACTTCCACTTGTCTGCTGGTCATAAAGACTGGTTTTAAGTGGTGGTCACATCAAGACCTGTAAAGTGCCAGGGGGCGATGGCCCAGGTTCCACTTTGTCAAAAGGTTATGGGATGATAATATTAGTAATAAACCAGAAAAATTGTAATTAATCTCCTTCAGGGTCGCTTTTTGTGCAACTGTCAGATCCTGAATGGTTGTGGACATACAATTCTCCCAGTCAACATACAAATGAGGATCATTGTAGCACACACACTGGAAGAACTGTATGCCCACATTGTTTTGACAGTCTACTGCATTCAGATTTTCAAATAGATATAAAAAAATCAGGAGATCAGGAGGGTGCAATTGATAACACTAGGTTTTGTCTACAGTAAAAAGTAGAAATTTCCAACAGGATATTTTCTCTATTATTACTTCATAAATATTGTTGTTAATTGTTACTAATCATTAGTTTTCAATGTTCCAATGTAAATTATTTTCAGAGAATTGTATCAAAAATAAGGAAGAACTAAAGAGCAGGAATATAACAATAAAGAATTATAAGGCCTTTGACTGTTACATGTGTGTCCTTGCAACAGAATTGTCAGAATTGTCTGTAGTGTTTGTCAAAGCATTGGGCATAGGTGAATTATAATTTACAGATAGAATAAAAACATTTCAATGCACTTGCACCAGGACTTGGGAAGATTTCAGATGCCAACCATACATACAGAGCCACACCCCAAATAATAATCTAACATGCTGTTCCATGCTAAAGTTCAACTCTGCATCACTCAGCTTACTCATGACTACCTGCATAGAGATAAACAGTGGAGCAAATAGCCTCAGATGACCCCACCTACCTCCCAATAATAACATTTGTCATGCAATGTGATGCATTATTGAACTGCCAACGAATCATAATTCATATTTGCCCTGCCATTTTATTGTGATATAATTAACATAGAGGTGGGGAAGAAGATAGGAGGAAGAGACAAAGACCCAGATGTTTGCTGATGACTTAGTAATATGGGGAAACGGAAGAAATACATTCACAGCTTGATAGTTGGAGTGAGGAAATTCAGTGCAGAAAAGAGTGAGGTGCTAATAACAAGAAACAGAGCCAAAAATGAACAAAGAATAAAGGTTGACATGGAAGAGTTGAGGGTAGTGGAGAGTTTCAAATATCTAGGAAGCATAATTGAGAGAAGTGGAAGAATAGATGAGGAGGTAAACAGAAGAGGACAAATGGGTGGAGGACTATATCAAAGTGTTCAAAGATTAATATGAAACAGGGATGTACCTATGAAATGCAAGAAGGTAATACAGTGCGTCCATTTCGATCTTCAGCCGAGAGATCGGGAGAAGCGTGGCAGGCGGTGCTGGCGTCGATGCCAACGTTTGCGGCCTGTAATGCCCGCTTATTTTTATGGACATATACAGACATTTATATAAATATTGCAAAACGAGCACTAACCTGTGTTATAAGATTACGGTTTTAATTTTAGTAGCTTCATGGCTGTATGTGCCGATGATTTTGACACGCCCACCTCTTGTGAAACACAGCGTAGAGGTTTGTGCGGAGAATGTTCTAACGCTGCACCAATATCATCGAGTTTTGCTTCGGTTAGAATCCGTCGTTTTTGCTTAGGTGTTTTAAAATTTAACGATCCAGTTTCTCGTAATTTAAGGACAAGATGTCTAACCGTATCTCTAAGTGGAGTAGAAACGCCTGGGAATTTCTGTACAAATTGCCTACACACGTCTCACCATGAGTCTGTTTTCATGTACATGTCATATACATAATAAATCTTTGTTCTAACATGAACCTTGCGGCTGGCATTCCAATCGTCTAAATGACACAATACACATACACACTGCAATAACACAAACAAGTAACTGCAAGTAACCAAGAATAACACTCTTGCGCACAGTACGAAATTAACACGCTCTGGGTTTACATTGCTCGCCATTATATTCATAGCTCTGTCTTCATCTAGTCGCGAAGGAACAAAAAAAACTCGAGCTCGGAGATTTCGGATTGCAAGGAAGCTCACGAACTCCATTCACTTTTAACGGTTTTGTCTGCAGCGTAATCTTGATACAGTGTTGCACATTCGAAACCTCCAAACGATCCCCATCGCCACAAAACTCTTTCAAGGATATAAACTTAAGCAGGACGTTACTGGTCAAAATTATGATTAAAATGTTCTATTATCTGTGGCTCTTAACATCGTTTCTAAAGCGTATTTTTTGTGTATATAAGGGCAGAACTTGGATGAATTACTGATGATAAATTATAACACAGGTTAGTGCTCGTTTTGCAATATTTATATAAATGTCTTCATATGTCCATAAAAATAAGCGGGCATTACTGGCCGCAAATGTCAGCATCTCCGTCAGCGCCGCCCGCCACGCTTCTCCCGATCTCTCGGCTGAAGATCGAAATGGATGCACGGTATATAACACACACTATGTGCCAATAGTTATGTATGGAGCAGAGACTTGGACAATGACAGAGAGAGAGACAAAAAAAAAAAAAAAGATGCAGGCATTGAAGATGAAATTTTTAAGGAGTATATTGGGGAAGACTAGAAGGGATAGAATAAGGAATGAGGAGATCCAACAGACAGTAGGGGTGGTGAAGCTTCAGGACAGGATAGATCAGGCACAGATGAGGTGGTTCGGACACATGAAGAGGATGGATGCAGAAAAACTACCAGTACGAGCTTACAATGTACAAGGAGTGGGAATAAGGCCAAGGGAAAGACCAAGATGTCGGTGGAAAGGGCAAATAGTAGACAGTGTTAGGAGAAGAGGACAAGATTGGAACACCATGGAAAGAGAGCAATGGTGGAAGACCAGGGGAAAATGGAGAGGCTTCACTTCTATGCCGACCCAGCCAGAGGCAGGAAATGGCAAAGGATGATGATGATGTGTTGTGATGTGACCACAAAAGCTTGATATACTTAACTTCTTCTTGTTGTTGTAAATGACAAGATGGAAAAATGATTATGGTATTCTCTCCATTTTAGAGACCTCATGTCAGTCAGGTTAAAAAAATAAAGTCTGAGTCACAAACTTGGATGCTCACTGGCAATGTTGATTATGGAATGAAATATTTCAAAGATAAACAGACCTTTCTGTACAGTTTTAACAATATTGTAATGCACGCATACAACACAACTGGGATGCAGAACATTTTATTTCACCAATAGCATACTTCATATTTTTACATTCATGAATAATATTTGTGCAGAATTCATGTTAGCCCAAAATTTTCATATTAAAGGAATTCCCAATCAGTAGAAGCTCTTATATTAAACTGTATTCATTTTCATGGATAAAATTCGAACATCTAGGATGGGTAGGACTGTTTGTTGGCAGAGAAAAATATTTTCACTCAAAATTTCACTTGCCTTCATATTTTAAAATGTTTGAGTCTCTGGAAAAAAAAACTGTAAGCACTGCCACTCTTTGAATTATGTGCAAACTGATAAAAGAACGTAGGTAAATGGCTTCCTAATGCTTAGCTGACGTGTGCATCATGTCAATGAAAAACTTGTATCAGTAATCCACATGTAAGGTGTGAGAATTTTTCTAGCTGCCATTTTGAAGAAAATCAAAACTATTTTCTTTCATCATTCTCAGGCTAATGGACCTTCATAAAAAAATTTTACATTCCCCATGAAAGCAGATTTACTGGTCCAAAAAAACGAAATTCCAAAAGTCTACCTAATTGCCATATGAGGAACATGTGCACATGATATGGCCACCCTTGTTCCATGTTCTAAAAATTGTGATTTGTTTCAGTTTCATAGTGCAGTTCTGCTAAAATTAAATAATTTTGGTGTAAAAGGAATAAACATGATAGTAAATAATCCTTTTTGTAATTCAAAAGTGCATTCAAAACAGGATTTTCCATTAAAAATGAAGTTGTTTAAAAAATTGACACTACAATTTACATATTTCAAAAAACACAAATGTGAAATCATTCAAGAGAATAGTACAAGACAAAAATGACAAATTTCTGTGCTGCTGTTTGTTCTTTGGCATGTTGGTCAATGGCTGTTTCCATATCATGACCAGATCAGCTTTCATGAAAATCGTCTCATTATGAACAACTTGTAAAAGATACGCCATCTATGACAACACCAATCAAAAGAACATTAAAACTGAATAGAGTATGATGGTTTTCATGAGTACAGTCTTTGCAAAACATGCATAAAACAAAGGAGACTTACAAAAGAAAAACAAGAAGAGGTCACACGAAAAACACAACTGGCAACTGACGCCACATTGCTCAACCTGGCTGGATGAGAAATGATCACATGATACATTAGGAGCCCCACCCCCCACTGGATGCTGATGCCATCTAGCAGATTTTTTCTTAGTTAACTCACAATACGGGGTGGCCATATCAGGAGCATCCACCTTACTCCAGCTTCTATGACAACAGGAATTTATTCCAATCTGATTCAGAGGTTTCAGTTCTAGTTGCAGCTATGTTTGGTCTCTTTGTGTATAACTCAGGTTTAAACCACTTTGGTCAAAGGATGTACAGAATGTTGTAGTGTTTGTATTGTGTATGGAATCATGCAAATGTCAACATCCACTGTTACATCCTAGGTTAATACCGAAATCAATAACACTGATAACAAATGGGTATAACTTTTTGGAGCTTAGTTTTGATTTTTCCACACCTTTCCCAGACACAAAAACAGAAGTGTACAAGATTCTAGGGAATTTCCACTAACCATTAAAAATGTGCATTAATTACTGTAAGTTTTACCTCAGTGTTTATGGCACAAACATAAAAAATGTTTTACAAAATTATCACATGGAACTTTTGTAGATTAATAAATAATAATTAAAACTTCATCTATGCCTATCTTTACATACACGATGTTTCCAGATATATTTACATGTGAAACAATATATTGATATTTAAGTATCAGGTTACAACAAGATATAAACTAAACTAGGAAAGTCACAAACACACAGATTTACATTTTTATGATTATTCAGATAAATATTAATGATTGAAACAACATTAAAGGAATAAAAAATGTTCATAGATTTTTTATTATTATTACATAATAGTGCCAGATAAATTGTCAGGGTATAGTATTAAGAAACATCTAGATATTAGTTATTGATACAGGTCACAGCATACTCCTATCAGAACTGCTGTATGATAAAGGAAGATCCTGTGTGAACTATGCCTGCAAGGTGCTTATATTTTGAAAAAGTACACATTTCCAATGTGTCAAATTGTACACTAAAGACAACATGATTATTAGTATTGCATAATTATTAATTCCTTTACATATATACACACACAGTATTTCCTGTGAGCCACCGATGAAATTTGGCAATGTGTAGAGGACAGAAAGGTGAAACTTCCTTTAATTACCTCTTGCTAGTTCAAGCCTTGTTCAGTGTTACCAGTCATTGAAAAACATATTTTATCCTCTGTGTATGTAGCCATGCTCTACAGATTCAGCGTTGCCAGTGACATTTTTTTCTGGCAAATAACATTCTAAAGAAATTAGTACTTCATGGAAAATGGATAATGCTAGCACGACAAAACCTCAGTGATCAACCCTTTTGTAATTTATGCATTCTTGCTCATAATATTTGATACCTTTGAATTGAAGACTAGTTTCACATGAAGATGCTTATATTATGATAAAAAAGGTAAAGGTAAAGTGTTCCCCTGTGCTTAGCACCACGCCATGAAGGCGTATAAGGGGTGTGGGGGTAACGCCCCACACTTTCTTGATCCGGTCGTGAGTGGGGGTGATGTGATCAGCACCATGCCCCTGACGGCCTTTAGCCCCCAGGGTTTCCCCCAGGCCTGTATGCCCAAAGTGCACTAAAGGTTCTGTCATTTTCCAACAGAAAAAATGCAAGTGCCAATCATGAATGTGGTGCATGACTGTAAGCATACACCATAAAACTACTGTTTTTTAAGAGCTTGTAGCATTGAAACAAAACCTCAATAAACAACACATGATTGAGAAAGTCATTCACATTCATGTACACTATATGTTGTGAAAGTTCACAGTGACAGTGCAAGTGTGTATCCACATATGTATAAAGGTGCTTAAGTGACCATGTTACAGACTTGCAGGGATGATGGAAGGGAACAAACGCAACAAAATGAGATAGGGAACTCTGGCCCAGAAATGCCTCAGCAAAAAATTACAATCCAAAACCTTCAAAGGGCAGGTTACCACGCACAACACGGAGGGCAACCATAAAAGAGAGTGGAATGAATCCACCGTGTATACCCTAGAGAAGACATAAGAATGTTGTGGTTGCAATCAGTGCAATGGACAGGGTGGCTACAAACAAGCAGAAATGAAATTCCCTGACTTTTCCAGGTTTTCCAGGACAAAATTTACATTTTTCCCTGACAATTACAAACTAAACTAAATTGATGTTTTGGCAAATGGAAATAATATACTCATACAGATCCACGTATGGTTTGCAAAGTACCAATATTATCTTCTATTAAATTGACTTAATTTCTCTATTCTCTATGATTTGAATTCAAACTGCAAAATAGTGAATTTGGAAAATTATTAAAATTCACAAGCTAAGGAAGGATTATGGAATTTTGTCATACACAGTAAGTTTAAAATAAAATACTTGATTATTTTTAAAGTTACGACTAAATGAGATAAAAGTGAAGAGTGATTGATTAAGAAATACAATTTGTAATTCATCATTCTCCTTATACATTCTCGGTATTATATGTTGATATTTCAACTGAGGTTTGGAACCCTCTGCTTGCAAAAACTATGAGTGCGGACTCATTTTTCAATGCATAAAGCTACTTCTCTCTTCTTTGTAAAGCAAACAACTTAACTCTTGCATATAAGTGAAACAACTGAATCGAACAAAAGAAAGTGTCATATTTCCTTACATTATCGAAGGGATTTCTGCTTCAGTACAGTATATCCAAGTGAAGTGCTGTGAAACTGACAACATGCAGTTATACCATTAATACTGACGAAAAGGGTATGCAAGTATTAGAAATTTAATGCAAGGAATTTATAGAATTGCATTGTATAGGTACCTGATTTAGCTAACCAACACATTAAAACAGGAACACTCTAATAATAAAAGCTTCTGAAAGTTCATATATGAGGGGCATCCTGAAAAAAGCTCCAATGGTGCCTATACGCAGCACTAGTGGTCAGAGAGCGACACACACACACATGAAGGCAGGAAGAAGTGGCATGTAGCTGTAATCTGGTACAGTTGCAATGCAGCCGTTTTAGGAAAGTTCTAGGTTAAATATTGCAGCTCTCATACAGTCTCCCACCGACTGCGATGTAGCCTACGTGTAGTAATCAGATTTTTGCACGCTCAGAATTTGGCACAGAGGCACCAGCAATCGTGTGAGCTGTGCAGACCGGACGTCACGAGTGATAGTATGGTCAGACGATGGTGCAGACAATTCACGGAAGGCCAATCAAATGTGCACAAACCCCTAACAGCTGAGTACACACGGGCCCTTTGCATCACTTCAGGCGAGAGATCTTAGACCACTCCCTGTACAGCCCTGGCCTTGAATATACCGACTTTCATCTCTTTGTTTAACTGAAGAGGTTTCTGGCAGGGCAAGGATTTGACAGCTACATTACGGTAGAGATAGTTCCAATCTTTGCTGTCAGACACACATACCAAAGGCATACAAAATTTAGTGCCATGCTACGACAAATAACAGAACAGCGGTGGTGATTATGCCGAAAATTAGGTTAGGACTCACTGTTACTAATGCAAAAAATTACACCTGATATTCTTGTTTTATTTATGCCTAATCGGTAGGGACCTTGATATATTTTTCTTTTCAAATTGGTGTATTTTCTTATTTTTTATTTTTTACTTTACGGTGTTATTTTTCCCAAAATTCAGATTTTCATTTTAGCGCATTTTCTGGCAAATATCTGAAATTATACCTTCATGGTGTTTTTAAACTACTGTTTCAAATTGTAAGTCACATGGCTTACGCCTCTTCGTGAGAGTTTGATATCTTGAAAGTTATTTTGGGAAAGTTATTTTCCATACCCCTTTATTAATTTTAAGGTAAGGATTTTAGATAATGAAATTTTGGTGTAAAGTTAGGGCCCCACACTTTCTTGATCACGGCTGAAGGTGGGGGTGATGTAATCAGCACCACAATCCTGGCTACTTTTATCCCTCAAAGTTTCCTCAAGGTACCAGCTTCATATGATGCTGGGTGGGCGCCGGAGCAGTTTTAATAGGTGGAAAACATCCCGGTTCTCCCCCGCAGGGGATCGACCCCGGGTCTCTCGCATAGTGCGCACTTAGCTTGGTAATTCAAAACATATCTCGTGCGACAAATATGAAGATGTGGCTCCCGTGTGACTGTAGATACGCAGTCTAGCTCCTATTAGAACCCTGCCACTTTGCTCTGTGATGCAAATGGTTTTGATAGAAGTTGAAAAATCGTGGGAAATAAATGATTTAATGTGGCTGTCGGAATTATTCCACGTACGTATAACTCTATAGTCTAGTCTTGAGTAAAATTTTGGAAAACTTGAATGTTCTATGTACACAAACATGGCCTAGAAAATACAAGGATGTTGGATTTCATGGAATTTTTCGTTGTTTTAGGACATTTCTTTAAAAAAAATCGCTAAAAACGCCAACAATTCACTTTCTTTCTTTTTTTTTTTTGCCAAATTCGCATTATTTTGATATTTCGAAAGGGCGAACAATGTGTCCAGATATCACTGCACATTCCTAAATATAATTTCGCAGCAATTACCATTTTTCACGGTTTTTGGCGTTTGCGAAAAATCAATGTACCTACTAATTGGAAATTACTTTCTGGCCACCCCTCGTATAAATCAGTAGATGGAAAGTGAAAATTTAGCAGGGCTGGCAGAGAAAAGTCAATTCTTGAAGGAAGTGATTTGCTGTTATGATTGAATGATTCGAGTAAATATGATATTAAAATATTTACGTATTTATTATTAGTATTTTATTTCATAATATTGGACATTAACTTCACTCAGTGAGAGATTTAAGACCATCTCTCACGAGATTAAACAGACAGGACAGAGTGTGGTGTTAATTTCATTGAAATACTAGTGCTGCAGTAAATTTGAGGTTGGGAGCATGCACTTGCCAATTTTTATAACGTTCACCAATGCAGGTTTATGTTTCACTTTTTCGTGATAGTATTCAATATATATCCCGTTTAGTTGGATTGTTCTTGATATCTAAGAATATTGCAATGTCATTGTAAACGTATTGAAAACTTGTGCGAAACCAGTAACACGTCAGGATGATAAAAGAAAGCCTTCGTAAGCACTGCTACATTCAATAAGGTGAAGTGAGCCAGAAGAGTAATAAAATTCCAGCAGCATATTTGCAGTCTAAAGCTCTTCTTGTTTATGCATGCGATTTTTGTTCGATGTTGCAGTCCATGCAATTTCTGTCGCATGTTGTAGTGAGATACTTTGTCGGGTGGCGATATTCGACAAAAATCGTATGTATCAATGGAACCTATTTGTTTCCATGTTCCTTCAGTTTGCCCAACAAAATGCCTTACTACGACGTCCAACAACTATCGGACGGCGCCACCCGCTCTTATCCCCTCCATCTGTTGACAAGTCCCCTTACTACTCCCATACGGACAAGAAAAAATGATAATTCAATGCATTTTGCACGTAATATTTAGAGGCTTAACCTTTACTCCTCCGATGATACCAACCATATGGCATCATCAGAGTAAGATCGTACTAGCCCGATGATACCATATGGTGTCATGGTGCTGATTACGAAATGAATGTGCTTTTTGGACCTTTATACTCTTATGTTTGGGTGGAAACTCTGACACAGGTCTGGAGTAAGCCTGGGAAATTCATATTGATGACCAACCTCCCCCCCCCCCCCTCCGCAACATATCCATGCCACATTTCCGAACAGAGTTTCACATTTTGGCTCATTATTCAATTTGTATGGCACCTAGGAACATGAAACATGTTTCAATCTCTTTGGAAACGTCCATTCTTTGAAGAGAATACTTAGGTTTGCACCTTCTCCCAAAAATAGCGGGAGAACAGGAGGTAAACTCCAGATTTTTATGTTGTTTTTTTCATTGAAATTCGGTGGTCGCGCCCCCAAACCCCCCTTCCTCGGTTCGGTGTTCTGAATTGTACACGGTTGCATGCTATGATGTTTTAGCTGCAAACCAAAACTTATCCGAAGTAGATTGCTCCAATAGTACCACACCACAGTTATAACAATTTTCCTCCAAACATGCAAATTACCTATTTTTTGGAAAAAAAATCACATTTTGGCATATTATTCAACTTGTATGGCACCAAAGAACATAAAAAATGTTTCATTCTCTTGAGAAATATCCATTCTTTGAAAAGAATACTAAATTTCGCGCCTTCTTCCCAAATAGCGGGAGAAGAGAAGGTAAACTCGAGATTTTTATGTTGTTTTTTTCATTGAAATTCGGTGGTCGCTCCCCCAAATCCCCCTTCCTCGGTTCGGCGTTCTGAATTGTACACGGTTGCATGCTATGATGTTTTAGCTGCGAAACAAAAGTTATCCGAAGTAGATTGCTCCCATAGTGCCAGAGTTATAACAATTTTCCTCCAAAAATGCAAATTACCTATTTTTCGTAAAAAAAATTCACATTTTGGCTTATTATTCAACTTGTATGGCACCCAAGAACATAAAACATGTTTCATTCTCTTGAGAAATGACCATTCTTTGAAAAGAATACTAAAGTTCGCACCTTCTCCCCAAAATAGTGGGAGAAGAGGGGGCAAACTTAGGATTTTTGTTTTTTACATTGAAATTCGGGGGACGTGCCCCCAAAGCCCCCTTCCTCGGTCCGGTGTTCTAAATTGTACACCGTTGTATGCGCTGATGTTTTAGCTGCGAAACAAAAGTTATCCGAAGTAGATTGCTCCCATAGTGCCCGAGTTATAACAATTTTCGTCAAAAGAGTGTTTGAAGTCAATGAAGACGAAATTCCCTGACTTTTTTTGACACCTCAAATTCCCTGACTTTTCCCGGTTTTCCATGTTTTCCAGGTCTGTCGCCACCCTGAATGGAGTATACGCTAGAGGAACTGGCTGATATGGTGTTCGTGTAGGATGAGCAAATAAGAACTGAGGGAAGCAGAAAGGTTGCATTACACTATGTATCCATGGTGCAGACATCCCACGCACACCATGCTTCCCAGACTTTTCCAACTATTACAGGAAACGGGGCAGGCGCAACCTCAATTCCTTAGCAAGGAGAACAAAGAACTTCAAGGACACCCGACCTTGAAGAAGCAGTGCTGGATCGGGTGGAATGACAATCATCCATTAGCACACGAGCTGTGGCACGTGAAATTCGTGTGGCCCATAGTACTGTTTGGAAAGTTCTGAGGGAGCAGCAGCAGAACTCTTACCATCAACAGCGTGCCCATGCTTTGGGTTCAGCTGATTTCGCACCCCGCGTCATGCTTAGTGAATGGTTACTGCAACGCTGTGTGTTCGACCCCCAGTTTCATGCCTGTGTGCCTTTCACTGATGAGGCCTGTTTCATGAGAGACGGGATGCTGAATAGTCGCAATAGCCTTGTATGGGCTGATGAAAATCCAGGTGCCACAATCATGAAGGACCATCAAGACAGATTTGCTGTAAACATGTGGGCGGTCATTGTCAGCGAATATTTAATAGGTTTGTATCTTTTACCACACAATGAACTGGACCAGTCTACACTGTGTGTCTGAGAGACATCCTCCCCGAGTAATTGGAACATGTCCCACTTCTTGTTCGTCAATGCATGTGGTTTCAGCATGATGGGGCGCCAGCCCACTTCGTTGCTGGTGCTCGTGATACTCTGACGCAGACCTTCCCACAGCAGTGGATAGGGAGAGGCGAACCTGTTGCTTGGCCTGCCCATTCACCTGATCTGACCCCACTTGATTTTTTTTGTGGGATCATGTCAAAAGTGTTGTCTATGAGACACCTGTGAGTAATGTAGAGGAACTCTTGTCAAGAATCCTTGCAACCTGTGATCTGGTCCGAATGACTCCTGGGATATTAGAGGGAATGCGACGCAGTCATGCCTGTATCGAGGCAGTGGGGTGTCACTTTGAACAACTGCTGTAATGATGGCCAGTTACTACTTATTACAGCCACTACAGTCATTATTCAGTGTTTGGTTTCCTTTTCTCCAGACATATTTTATGGTTCCCCTCCGCATTGTGCATGCTTGCCTGCCCTTCGAAGGTTTTGGCTTGTAATTTTTGACTCCGGACCAGGGTTCCCTATTTCATTTTTTTGCGTTTGTTCCCTTCCATCATCCCTGCAAGCCTGTAACACGGTCACAGAAACACCCTGTATAAATGTTCTTGTGTGTGTTACTGAAAATATTTAAATGGTGGTATTATGAAAGTCTGAACATTTCAGATGCTATGGCATAGTA
The DNA here is from genome assembly GCF_977018435.1 of Lepisma saccharinum. NCBI lineage: Eukaryota > Metazoa > Arthropoda > Insecta > Zygentoma > Lepismatidae > Lepisma > Lepisma saccharinum. The sequence goes on from NC_139230.1 coordinate 36,818,569, forward strand.
CAGCACAATTACTTTAGACAACAAATAAATAAGGGAAAAATCAAGCTTGCTTTGCCTATAAAATGAATCTTTTGCCTTTTGTTTCACCAAATCTTTAACCACATACACAAAGTCGAATTTTGATAACACATCACTTTACATCAATAATGTGGCAATTAGGGTCAGTCTTTTTTTAAAAGACATTTAATATGACTTGATTTATTTCAGACAAAAGAGAAAATTATTTCAGCACTTGTAACTGTTATCTAAGCTGTTATCCATTTTTTTCATTTTACATAAACAGCAAATATAATATTATACTTGATGGAAGCCACATGCACTGTTTCAAACAATAATTAATTAACTTGAAACTTGTTAGCAAAACCTCTCTGGTAGGGGTTTCCAGGAAGCAAGAATAAAAGTATCTTCAGATCTTTATTTCTATTTCAGTTGTAGATTTCTCTTGCACAAAAAGGAGTATGCCAACCAGGAAAAATTTCCCTGCCACAGTGTATCCTCCTCTTTTCAATTTTCCTCAATATAAAATCACACAATCTAAGATTGCAAGAGGATGAACAACTTCAAATCATGGTGCCTGTATCACAGAGTGCCCACTACTAGGTATGTACCCTCTCAAAAGAAATCGGTAAAAATTTGGATTCACAAACAATAAATTCAACTGTGTAACAGTGAAAATTTTCATTCAACATCATATTATCACAACAGGTTCAAAATCAATTTACTTCTTTCTATAGCATGTAATTTGATTACAAATGGAGCTCTATTATAATATCCTGCATTTGTATGAGAAATGAATATTAATAAAATTATCAGTAATATTATACAATATTTTGCAAGCACATGTTGACATGCGATACACAACCCTAATGGCAACTCTGACTCATATTTTCTGTATGTAGAATAGAATCAAGATGGAAAAAACAGAAAATTAATGTCTTAACATAATTGGACATTTAAAGTGCCTTTATGTGGAACTATGATGTAACATTTGAGGAGTGTGCAATTATGATTTGATATTAATTGATTTTTGCATTTCTCTTGTATGTATCAATTTGTTTCAACATGTTACGAAGGTTGTTCGATAAATAAGTTTCCCTCTGCCATAAAATTTGTTACAAAAATAATTGAGTAACACTATGCACGTGGTTGATGAGCCCTATCTGTCACCTTCAAGAAATGATAGGCATTTCTTCTGCATACATGAAGGCCCATGAGCAGAGGGAAAGGAAATGATGGAAGATGAAATGCCAGGCTCGCGCCATTAGAGAGGAGGACAGCATGGCAGGTGTACATGTATTGGACAGCTGGTGCCAGGAAGAAGTGCACACCGTGATTTGGTATGAATGGGCAAATGGCTTGACATCCACAGGAAACTAGTTGCTGTGTACGGTGACACTGTAATGTCTGTGCAAATGGTCAGAAGGTGGTGCAACATGTTCACTGAAGGCAGAGTAGGGACTTTGATGAATTTCAATCCGGTCGTCCCTCAACTGATGAGAACATTGCGAAAGTGGATGAAATGATCCAGAGGAACAGAAGGATCAAGGTTCGTGAGGTGGCCAACACATTGAACATTTTGCTTTGGACCGTTCAACTCATGCAGAAGTCCAGGCTGCAGTAAGACAAGTGTTGCAAGGTCTGAGCCCAGTCTTTATTGCACAGGGCTTCAATAAGCTGGTGCAGCATTGGGACAAATGCCTCAATGTGCAAGGCGTTTATGTTGAAGAGTAGTACAGGTATGTACTGATCTAGACATGTAAAGTTTGCATGTATAGGTTACCAAATAAAAATATTACATAAAACATAGGGAAACTTATTTATTGAACGAACCTCATACTTAAGAATGATTTGTGCAATAGATGAAAATTGATATAAATTTTTAATTCTTGATGAAATATTGCCACGTTTACACTAGCAGGTGCCTATATCAAGTATTACTAGAATCAGAGTGAGTGTTAGGAAACAGGAGACCCTGTGCAAACTATATCCAGAAGGCCCTTACAAACTATATCTGTAAGACCTGTTATATATAATATAGAATATAGACAACTTCCAACACACACAAAATTCTACAGGATGGGGCAAAAAAAAAAGGTAACCGAAATATGGAAATGATATGAAGTTGGTGATTTATGTAGATGATGTGTGGGGAATTTTGAACAAACAATATTTTTCACCAGTACCCCAAACTCTGGAACAACTACATGAGAAAATTGACTCGGTGCTGGGAGGTGAAATCAATGAATAGTGCTACCAGAGGTGTCTAAACTCATATAATGCATGGAACTTGTTATTTTCAATGACAACAATCATGTGGAACATGTCATTGGGCAATAAATACACCATCCTCATGGACACGACTTAAGTTGTCTTTTTTTGGGCCCACTCTGTATGGCTACTACAGTTTGCTCCCAAAAAATATCCCCACCCAAAGGTTTTATTGAAAACACATGAGAATGAAAACTAACATAATTTAACCAATAATTTTGAAGTTTACTAATAGAGAACTACTTATACTTTGTCTTGGGAATCCATGGAGCAAGACCATGTGGTAGTGAAGGGGAGAAAGCGAGTGGGCAGAGCAAATCAGTGCATGCTGATGCAAATAGATGGTAGCTGCAGTTGCATTTTCCCCTCCATGCCCTCACTTCCACTCTCATGCGTTAATTGGTCGAGTCAGTACTTGTCCAGATGTATGTACACATGTAAGAAAATTACTCTGGGGTGTTGAAATAAAATGTATTCCATCAAGAACAATAACAATAAAAATAATAATATCTCAATTGAAATAAGTTGTTACTAATTTGGTATGTAAAATTTGCCACATTACAACTTAATTTAATCTGTAGAGCACAAAATTACATATATAGAGGGGTACTGTTCATAATCACATCAGTTCCTCATTCATGTCTAAAAGGGTTAGATTTGGAGCTAAATTTACCCTCATGGAGCTTAAAGCATTTCCAGATTTTAGGAGCCAAAGGAGGACATGAAAAAACATGTCCTACATGCCCTTAATGCATGCATTTATTTGCTAACTGGGTAGGACCACGGGAAGGGCTTATGCATTGAAAAAATCAAAACATTAATGCAATGCAAAAGTCCGACAATGGAAATATGGAAATTTTGTTTACAAAATTGGCAAATCAAAGCTCGCAAAAATTTTCTTGTTATTTCTCACTAGACTTATTTGCTTGAAAAACGTGCTGCAAGGGAAAATATTTATAATGCTTCATTGTAAAACTAACACCACAATACATTTACAATTTAAACACTATGAAATTTTTTATGATATTGCCTTGCACTGTGATGTGATAATGTTACAATAACACTGAACCGTCATGTTTTTCAACAAATTCTGGACTATTTTATATGTTCCATGACCACCACCTTTCCATTTAAGAAAATTATGTTGACTCCAAGATGTGGCCACCTTGGTAGAATGGCCTGGATGTTTTTCCCCTCACCCACTTCATGTTATGTGACATTGCATTTATAAGTATCAGCCGGATTCAACCCACCAGTATTGTGAAGGGGTGAACCAAACTATGAATGTACTCACTCCAAATGAGACTGAAACTATCTATATATTGGAACACTCTGTACACAAATGGATGTAAATCTTCAAAATATAAGTTGTAAAATGAAAATTCAGGCAGTTAATTTTCTTTAACAGTCATAAATATAATCATTGTCACTCTCTGTTTACAGTTACAATAAATGAAGAAAAGTCTTGGTAATGTGCAGTATAACTGTTTTCAATAGAAGTCTGCACTAGCATGTTTCATAAATTAGCATATATTTTATACATAAGCCTTTAAAACCCAACAATGACTTTTCATAATATATTATAACATACTTAAAGAGCATTACCCCCCACACCCCCTATACGCCTTCATGGCATGGTGCTAAGCACATGGGAGCACTTTAAATTTTTTTTTTTAAATACTTAAAGAGCATTAGTGAAACATAAATACAGTCAAGTTCAAAGGACCACCTTCGGCTAAATTTATGCAAATTGATGGTTTGATGGTTCTTGCAGTAAGAAACATGTTTTGTTTATGTAAAATAATTTCTGTAACAATGTGGAAAACACATGTTTTCAAGCAATTTTTCTTTGAATCTGTACACTTTGATTGAATTGCGAAAAAAAAATCATGGAACTACGAAGGTTGTATGCTGAAATATAATTAATTTATTAATGTACTAGGAAGTGTCAGGAATGGCATACATAATCAAATCCTTAAAACTTTAACCTCCTGTAACTGTAAAATTAAAAGGTCCAGATAAGAAAAAAATGATGTTGTTTCTTATCTAGGTCAAAACTAAAAGCATAAAAAAAATAATTGTGAAATCCGAGTTAGTGCATGACATGGCCACGGGAAATTGACATGGATAGGTTAGTTTAGGTGCTTTAATTTTGATGTTTGCATGTGTGTGTTATTTAAGCCTTGTGTATGTAAATACAGTGGTACTTTAGCGGGGCAGGTGAAAATAATATTCAGGTGGGCCAGATTTTAAGGCCAAATACCTTGGTTGTTTGTGGTTTCCACACTGAAACAACTTTTAAGTTAGTACATAAAAGATCAAAATCTATTAATAAAAAGATAAACACAATTTTCGAGGGGCACACCCTCCACAGCCTTTTGTTCTTGTGTTATGTATATTGTACATCCATAAAACAGTATTTCGTTGGGGGGAAACAGTGAAACTGCTCTGAGATATTTCATTCACATGAATCACAGTTCAGGACCAAAACGTTTGATTATTTGAGTTGTTTCTTTTTAAATTTTACATGTAGGGCTCATGGGCCCTTACAATTAATTAGGGTAACAGTGTGGTATAGTGAAAACACATTTCACTCGTTTATTTCCTAATTATTTACATTTGTACTTACCTGTTATGCATAGCAGAACATTTTTGAACATGGGATTTTGCTTTTTTTACTGAAAAAAGCATAAGTATTCACATTACAAGTATTTATTGTTTGTTACCAATTCACTTTCGTTACACACAATATGGCGGGCAAATCTTGACTCACGTGTTATCGTCAGCTGATAAGCAGTGTTTCCAAACTTATTAACTGAAAAATGCCGCACATACTATTCACAGAAGGTTTTTAAGTGAAAATTGATCCACAAACCATTCACGGAAGGTTACGTTAGGTTAGGCAAAGATAGTAAATTAAATTGGAAAAAAAAATTTCACAATGCAACCTTTGCTTATTAATTGAAAAATGCTGCGCAAACTATGCACAGAAGGTTTTTAAACGAAAATTGATACACAAACCATTCACGGAAGGTTAGGTCAGGTTCAGTTAGGTTAGGCAAACATAGAAAATTAAATTGAAACCAAAAAAAAATCACAATGCAACCTTCACACGTCATCTTGTAAAACTACTGCTACACTAACAGGGGGGTTACATAATCGAATGCATGGAACATTTGTTTCACATAGTCGACGGTATTGGTGGCAAGAGCTATCGTGCATCGGAGATACATTTATGTCGAAAATACATAATTTACCAGCCGAATAAGTGGAACAAAGGGAGAAAACACTTACACGAGCTTCCAAAAGTGTACAGAAACTCAGTTCCGTAAGTATATTCTCCTGTAAATTTGAAGAAATGTGTTTTCACTATACCATACTGTTACCTTAATTAGGATTAAGACAATTGAGATCTACAACTTTCACTCCCACTGCTCTCCTTAAAATATCAAATTAGGCAATTATGATAAGTGGTTCTTTCTAAAAAATTTCAGCAGACCATTATTATGGTGAGAACTTAGGAAATTAGATTCAATGGATCTAAAAACCAAAAATAATCAACTTTATTTCCCTCTTGACCAATACCACAGTGTGTGAAAACATAAAAAAGTTAAAAACATTCTAATGTCCCTAGTTCCACAAATACATGTTTTATCACAGCAGAAATTATCACTGGTCAAGGTTTCAAAAAGACATAGCATCACTACTGAGTAACAACACCAAATATGACTTATTGTATGTTATTACCGAAGGCAGCAAATAGATGCAAGTGTTCAATATTAATGCAAAAGGTACAACATTTGATAAAGGTTAACATGTTTTATAGCTCAAGGAAACTTCCAACACTATGCTTTCCAGAAAACATATTGGAAAATTCATATATTTTCCAATTAAGTGTTACCAGTATGAAAGAAAACTTACATTTACTCATACAACATATGGATGGACTTAAGGTATAGGCAATAATTTATTATGAAAATGCTGCAAGAAAAAGCCTGACCTAAGAGTAAATTGAGTAACAGTTATTGAACTAAACCACACATGACAAAACCTTGTACCAAATGTTGGGAAAAAAGGTAAGACAAGGGGCGACAGGAACAGTTAAAAAGCTGATACGAAGCCAGTGATTTATGCATGTGCACCCAAACTTGTTCACAAAGCTCAATTTATGGTCATTCTAGTTCTAAATTTAAATTTACACACCCCTAAATACGAACTCGCACACCCGATGAAAAATTCTGCATAAACCCTTGTACAAAACAAACACTTCCCAGCAAATATTTTCCATGCATTAGCTACGTCGAATAAATAAATGTATTGATGAAAGGAATTAATACTTAACACTAGGCAGAATATCAAGTAAAGATATCGATCTCCACATAAGCTGTTGGATCTTGCACAGCAACCTCTTTGCAAAAATAAAAAAAATAGAGTTTTCAGCATTTGTTATTCGATTGATAAGAAATTCACGCTTTGATTCTACTAACAAAATACTAAATATCCCAACTTCTGAGTAGCCTCAAACAAGACTTCAAAATAGGAGCTCGAAATTCGAAGAATTAAACCACAGATTAAACGTAAAAGTTAAGTATTGACAATACGAAACACTAAAATCACAAAAAATATTAAAAAGGGAATATCTCAAACACATGTTATAAAATTATGCGTATTAAATAGAAATATGAGCTTCCTTGCTCAGAGTTCACAAAACCCAATTTTCAATTCGAAATTTGTAGTACTTCTTGCAAACTACAGTACAAAGAAAATGTTACGTCGCCATTAAAAACATCTCTTTTTCCTTTCTAATAATATTTTGAATGTAATTAGTATGAAATTATATACTTACATCTTTGTAAAACTGATGAATATCCTCAACATTACCGCCAGTTCGACAGAAGGATAAAACACGGTGTGACGTCAGTCAATAACCGCGTTGCTAGGTAACCGCAGTGTAGCCAAGCACTACGCTTAACATATAGTAACGAAACCAGTGAATTTTAGGGGTGTGCAGGATCCCTTAAAGTCGGGACCGGAATCGGGAAAAAATCTCCCGTCCCGATCCCGACTTCGGGAAATGAATTCTCGACTTTTCGGGATCCCGAACAGTCGGGAAATACCGAATGCTCATTTTAAAAAGTAGTTGCACCAGAAATGCAAAAACAATCACTTAATGTGAAAGTGACACGTAGAATTCGAGATTTCCAGAGGTTCGAGAAATTTTGAACATTTCCCGTCCCGAAAATTTCCCGGGGCGAATTTTCCCCGTCCCGAATGACGGGATTTAAAAAATTTCCCGTTAGTCGAGAAAAAAAATTGCCATTCTCGGAAAATATTCGTAATTGATTGATTGATTGATTTATTACCATCAATTCAACTTTTACAGAAGTTGGGAATTGTCCCCTTAAGTGATTGCTTTTACATTTCTGGAGGGAAAAAACTGGCCATTTCTAATACGTTTCACACAATGCATGGACGTCCGCAGGATTTTTTCCAGGGAGGGGCAAGGAAGATATTTTTTTCCAGGGGGGCCAACATGGCATATTTTCCCCTTAATAGTGTTCATCCCTCAAAAAAACATTGCTTAAATTTGAATTTGTCATGTTCGTGCAATAATTAACATACATTATTTTGGTTGAAATTAAATTATATGTGAGAAATATGTAATTTTTGGTTGACTTTCGCATTCCAGAGGGGGACCACGCCCCCCCCCTTCCGGACGCCCATGACACAATGATAATACAGAAAAAGAGCGAGAATTTACGACAGGAGCTTGGAACCATTTCTCGAAGTCGGAATCGGTAATGGTAAAGTTCCTCTTGCAAATAGCAACGTGCCATGAAGGGACTAGAGGATGTGGCGGTAGGGCTCCCACATGTAGCCAGAATTTTATTTCGGGGGGGCTCATCCCCTCAACAGCCGCCATCCAAGAGCGAAAAAGTGGGGGTTAGAAGAAGCCCTGAAGTTGAATTTTTCAGTATATTACAACTTTTTATACAATATGTTTAACCCTGCTAAGGGCCGGTTGCACCATCTCCGCTTAACGTCTTATCCCCCACTTAACACCATTTTGCGGTTGTTCAATGTCCGCCTAACGTTACCTAGCACTTAAAGTCCCGTGTAACGTAAGTGGCGGTCGGGGCTCCGCCTAACGCGTTAAGTGCCAGGTAAACATGGAAAAGCAGTACACTGTGCAGCCAACAGATACGTGCAGCACCTAGTATAATCTGTGTTTACACTTTTATAGTTGATAAAATGGCAAAGTCTCGATCAGCTGTTGCAAATTGCGAAAGTTTGCTGCATGTTTTGCATTACCAAATAACAGCAAAAAAAAAAGGCGGATTTGTTAATTATCCCAGGAACGGCAATAAATAAAGCAACGTTTGTAAATATGTGTGTAGAAATGAATATTAGATGGTCATTTTCGTGTGTGTTCCGAAAATGTTGTATATTGATATTAGCATTAGCAGTTTCACTGTAATTTCGTATGTAGGATTTGAGTGCATGCGGGTACAGAAAATAAAACCAGGTTAAAGTAATGCGTTTGATGCTTGAGAAATTGTATTAAAATGGCGTTCCAAATACATGAATGTGTGTTTGCTGTAACAATTTTTTTTTCAATACACCATGCATCAGTTGCTTTTTCGCAATCCTGGTAATTTGTAATCTTTAAGATTAAAACACGTGTAATATTATTAGAGTCACTTCCGTCGCCATTGGTGTGAATGTAACATTGCAAATAAACAAGTAATGTGTTGTTTCCGAATAACAACTGGCAAAGAATGCACGTATAATATTTAGCAGTAGCTACTCTTACCGTCCAGTTCATACATATGTACGTACAAGGAACAATTTCCAAATGGTGGTGTTTTTTACAAACACACACATTTACAATAATAACCTTGCAAGAAACTACATACCTAGTAGTACATAAGACTTAATACCAATCTTTTAAGAAACGTATACCTTGTATATGTGTGATTTTGTATGTTAACTTCCAAAATTGTCAAAAAAAAAGTTTACAGTTAACAAGCATCCTTACGATGTTGACATGCATGTACAAGGAACAATTTCCTACTGGTTTGGTACCTAACCTAACCAACCCTACCCTAATATTCATGGGAGAGCATAAGACGTAAATGCCAAAGTTTTTTTTTCGGTATTTACTACTTAGAGGAAACGTTTTATGCGAAGTAACATATTTTTAATTACATTGTGCGAGATTTTGTACTTTAACTTTAAAACTGGCAAAGAATAATAATATTAGAGACAGGTACAGCAGTATCTTTACGGCGTTGATACGTATATACAAGGAACAATTTCCGAATTGTGTTACGTTTCGTAGATACAAAGAAAATGCACCATTGTAATAAACCTTGCACGAATCTACATACCTGAAGATGCATAAAACGTGCACTCAAGTTTTTTTTTTTTTTTTTTTTAACATTCATATGCAATACACATGATCTTGTATTTGATTTTTCAAAATAACTGGCCTAAAAAGACGAGCGGCTAGGGGCAGCATTAGCACCTTGGAAAATACATGCTAACAACACCAAACCTGGCCTGCCTAACCTATCCACGTAGGCATATAATAGCATAAATAAGCATGTAAATAGGTTTGGCAAATTATAATTTGTTTATTTAAGCTATTATATACATACGTGGATAGGTTAGGCAGGCCATGTTTGGTGTTGTTAGCATGTATTACCCAAGGTGCTAATACTGTCCCTATCCGCTCGTCTAAAAAGGACCACAGCTTGTACGTATGTACAATGTATATTTTCCTGGTGAATATTACTGTTTTTTGTAAAGAAATATATACGTTCTTGCATTGCACTAGCATATAACGTTACACAAAACTACCTATCTGAAAGTATATACAGCTTGGAGTTTCTTCTTTTTTCTTAATAAGAATAAAACATGCGTACATACAGTACTACGGTACTTTACTTTCCTATTTGATTCTTCCTTTTGTGCTAAGATGATAGTAATTCCCAAAATGTACCTTGTACATGGAACCGTTGATTAACGATTTTTTTTTGTGCTATTCGAATTTGTTTTGAATACAAAAATTTAATTTTCATCTGCATCGTTAACAAACTTTCACAAAAGCTGCATTATAAATAAAGAAGAAACCTATAAGATGGTCAACGTTGATAATACTAATACTCGCTATTCGCTAAAGAAGGGGTTACGGATTGATAAATTATTAACAGAAACGAATGATAAATTAGTAAGAGCAGAATAGAAGATTGCTCTTCTCATTCCATATATTTACACAAACTCAGATATGTCAGCCTTGCACTAAAAATTGAATAAATGTAACTTGCATTTGTTACGACTTCGTAAAATTTTGGTCACTGTTTAGTAGTGTTTAATATTTTTAAAAAAGTGACCGTATGTCTTACTGAAAGATAAGACGAGGAATATTTTTTTTTGCATTATGTTAATTGGAGTACGTGAAAAATAAATTGAAAATTTTGTAAGCTTCCCACTACTTCGAAAGATTACGGGTTATATTGTATCATATAACATACACTTGATATTATATGAGAGTACGACACATGCATTACCTACTTCTATCAGCTGTTTCATTTTATTGCAATAAATATTTAGTTTTTTTAAACATATTTCAGTTGAAAAAGCATGCATTTGGAATTGACAAGCAGATATTGGCACGTCATAAACAAACAAAACACAATCGAAAACACAACTTTCTCCAGTTTCTGTTGCCAGGTCGTACGGCAAGCAGGAGAAAGTTCCACCTTACAAGGCCGAGGATAAAAATGCTTGGTGCAACCCACCGCCGCCTAAAGCTCCCGCCTGTCGTTATCCAGCACTTTGTAAAGTGGCAGATTAAGTGGCGATGGTGCAACCGGCCCTAAGGAAGTAAAATTAATTACCACTAGGTTAGGTGTCAGAGCAGCCCTTAAATTCAGGGGCACCCCCCAAGGCCATTGGCGCAATCACCCCCAAATTTTGTCATGCGCCCCCAACCCCAAATCATGTGGTAATTCACATGAAGTATTTGATTCGATAGCGTGTCTACTGAAAGTAACGGTTTTTTTAAGCTTTATTGCACATGATACTTGATCTGCCCGTTCTCCTTAAACAGAGGTTCCCATCCCTCAACTTGACCGTGGATGCATTACCCCTCAAAATATTTTGGTGAATACGTAATAATTAACTTTATTTTAATACAATAGCCTGTTAAAGTGTCCATATTTGTTAATGGTTCAAAATTTCGAAATAACGGAAAGCTAGCAATCTCAAGTGTCATAATTATGTAAATATGTATTTAAACAGTGTTTGTGGTTGGAGAACAAGATTTCAATAACCCACAATTTGGGTATTTAACACAAAGTCTTATACAACTTAAGATCGAAAATTACAGAACCCTAGATAAGGCCGGGACGAGAATATAATAAGGTGCTTACTTCAAAGAACTCACCCCCTCTACTTGGGGTAATTACATTTTTTTAGTAACCCATAGCAATAATTACATGGATTTCATCTTAGGTGCAAATTTCACTTGCTAAAGCAAAAATTACCCTGCAACAATAAGTTAGAAATGCGAATTTGACACTATTTATTTTCCTGTTTTGTCGAGTAATGTTCAAGGCGTTACTGTGAAGTACACAGTTAGTACAACTATTGCAGCATAGGCTACAGTGGATCAATAATAGAATAATATTGCTAATAGAACCATATCATCAAAATGAGTCACCTGCTTTAAATTAAGCAGTATACCGACACTAAACATTATATTTTAAGAAATTATATTAATAAATATCGAGAATATTGATTCTTCACAATCGTCTCATGAAAATGCCACACACACACATTTTTGTAACGCAACATTGCGAGCGAAGCGAGCAAGAACATTTTTAAACTATTTCTTTGCAGACTTGCAAGAATATTAATTTAATGGGACGTCAATACTTTCATAGGATCCCTCGATCCCTCCATTCCAGCTTCTCTTTTCTCATGTTCGGCGCCGAAACGTGTGCATACCATATCGCTAAATATAGTCCCCAAATATAATGTTCGAACCCTAAAGAAATCCCTTGACAATCTAAGATTTTACACTTTATTAAGAGCTCCATATCTCCTCGCCTCAAATTTAATATTCAATCCTTCAACCTAGATATTACTCCCTCAAAAAGAAAAAAATCTCCAAACCACATTTTCCGCTACAATCTCAGACGTAATATTAATACACAAGAGTTGGATATCCCCCCCCCCAAATTTAATGCTCAGCCCCCTAACTAAAATTCCCACGATATTCTAAGATTTAACAATGATATTCAATAGTCGGATATTGACCCCCTCCCCCCAACGTTTAATCCTCAATCCCCCGCCAGAATCCACGTGTCGATATAAGACCCAATGTGTAAGAGTTGGATATCCCCACTTCCTTAATAATAATATTACCCGTTACAATTTCCTTGACAGTCTAGAATTTTCTTATGTAACAGCAATGGATAGTTAATAACGTAATTCAACTTGTACCAAATGTTGTACTGTTTCACATCTAATTTCCACCACAAAATGCGCCACAATCCCCCCCCCCCCCCCCCGTGGACAACCTCTGCTTGGCTGAACCTTGCTGGTTTAATAAAGAAAATATATAATTATTATACACGGTTTAAATTAGATATTTGTAGCATTTCGGGGGGCTTTAGCCCGGAACCCTCCCCCTGGCTACATGCCTGGTAGAGCACTACACAGTCGAGATTTCGGCCATTTTGGAGGTGATGTGCTCAGCACCACGCTCTTCCCGCATTTACCCTACAGGGTTGCCCGCAGGTACCCATTAATTTAAGCCTGGGTGAGCCACAGAGGCACTTTATGCGGGGACAAGGCCAGAAAAATACCGACCTTTCATTACCCACACCGGGAATTGGACCCTGGTCTCCTTGCATCACGGTCAGACAGATGCCCTACCAGCTAGATCACCTAATTCTTTTCCTAATCCCGTTACATGGGATCTTATCCTGCACACCCCATTCGCAGGCCTTTAATGCTGGCGTCTACATTCACAAAAAATATCCAAAAAACTTCATTTCTCGAAAAAAGAATAATAAATAAATACAATAAACAAGATCCAACATGGATTTTGGAAAAATTAATAAGTTAATAACTCTGATTATTAGCTAACGTAACATGTAAAAAAAAAAATTAGAAATGAATGAAATGGCAAATACTGTGCTTCTTGATATGTCTAGGTTTGATTGATTTGGTTTATTTTACTTTGCGTTTTGGTCACTTTTGGTTAATCGCGATGATAAAATGAAATTGATGAAGACACACTTACAAACACCCATGCTCAGCTTGGGATTTGAATCCAGTCACTGGCATCTTTACATGCTGTGCTAACGACTGTGCCACGGAGAATCGTGATATGTCTCGGAATACAGCTTAATTCAATCATATTTACAAGGGAGAATCAATACACTCATATACAATTTACTAAAGCAAATGTTAAAACTGTGTGTAAATCCAGTGCCGGATCTACAAATCTTGACCCCCCCCACCAAATATTACCACACATTACACACACACACACACACACACACACACACACATATATATATATTTATTTATATATATATATATATATATATATATATATTGTATACGTGAGTGTAATTCTTGATCTTACGTTGACATAAGGGTCTAGAGTGTGATTCAAAAGTCTCGTAACACCCCCCAGTGGGACCCAAAACCAGGGTAGGGGGGGGGGCAAAGTGCCAAAACTAGGGGAACAAAGACATAGTGCGGGGGCAAAAGTGGCGAAAACTGTGGGGGGCAACCCCCCATCCACGCCCCCCTAATTGCCGCCACTGACACACCCTATGAAAAGTAAAAGTATAAAAAATAAAGGAGTTTGGCTGGGTACATTTAATCATGATAGAAAAAGGTTAGGCTTAGGGGGAACCACATTGGTGTGTTCCAAGCAGCCATCCAGCATATTAAATTCAAGTCAAAATTTTTAAATGGGAAGGGGGTGATGTGTATATATGCCATTGTTTTCTCACACCTGGAAAATGATACATTTGTTATAATCACACAGTTATAACTTTTTCCTGATTAAAGATAGCTTGAAGGAACCTTCACCACTGCATTTCTGGTGAAATTCTACCCTGATATGATTCTAGTCTGACTACCCCGTGGGAAACCCGGAGTGGGTGATCTAAGGTCGGAATTTGCATGTGCTCGAAATGTTGGAACCTGGCTGGTAACTTGAGAACACCTGTTTGAATCACGTCACCAGGAAAGCTACAATTCCTATTTGCGATTCCTTTATGGGGACAAGAAACTTTGCAGGATTCATCATCTTAAATACCAGTTTGGCCTTCCTACAGAGATGCAGAGGTCAAGGCACCACACCAAAATGCACAAAACTCTGCTACCAGCTTTCCTCTCCAGCCATAAGCAAGATTCCTCAATGCACCAGCCTCTCCTTGGTGAAGGAAAGGATACACTACACCCGGCAGCAGTTGGATTGCATCAATCGCGCCATACTCTCATTGCACCTTGAAATCTCTTCACAGATCTCACCTTCTGACTGGCAATGGGTTGACATCGTGGCATCAAGCCAAGCAGAAAGACTCTGACAGAAGCTCGCCACCAAGCAAGTCAAGAAGTTCACAAAACTACAGACTTCAAGACCCAGTAAACCAGAGTTGGATGCTGAGAAAGTCATCATTAATGTCACCAACAAGCAACTCGATGATGCTGAAAGATCCATGCCGAAGAAAGGATTAATTTTGAGCCAACACCTCAACCTTACCCACCGAGAACATCATCTCTGGCATTGAACAAGTGGTTAGCCGTCTCCCTCTAGACCCCAAAGACGAAACGAATCATGAAGTCAGCCGGACCTAAGTAGAGGAGTCCTACCAAAATCCAACATCACCAGAGAAGAACAAGCAGCCCTGAAATCACTCCGTTCAGACCCTGGCATCACGATTCTACCATCAGACAAAGGGAATGCAACAGTGTTACTACCAACGCATGCCTACCGGGAGAAGATAGCAGAACTTCTGAGTGGCCAGGCATACAGAGAACTACCGAGAGACCCCAAAGCATCATTGGAGCAGAAAACAAACCATCTTCTCAAGAAATCTGGCTTATCTGAAGAGATTTGCAAACACCTGACAGTGCATGGCAGCCAGCCTCCCAGACTGTATGGTTTACCAAAAATCCACAAAGTGTGTGTCCCCCTGAGACACATTGTCTGTGCTATAGCCAGTCCAACCTACAGAATCACCAAATACCTCACATCCCTGCTTCAGCCTCTAGTCGGACAATGTGAACATAACGTCAAGAACTCCACTGAATTTGCCCAGGAACTGAAGAAACTCAAGATCTCCCAAACCGACATTCTCGTCAGTTTTGATGTGCTTTCCCTGTTCACCAGAGTCCCAGTGAAAGACACATTGCAACTTCTAGGAAGCCACTTTCCACCAGCTATATTTAATTTCTACCGCTACATGCTAACTTCCACATATTTCCTCTACAACGGGAAATATTACGAACAAACAGACAGAGTTGCCATAGGTTCACCACTCTCACCGGCAGTCACGAATTTCTATATGGAACATTTTGAACACGAAGCACAGAAAGATGCCCCTAACCAACCTTCCTGTTTCTATAGATGACACTTTCGTCATTTGGCCACATGGACGAGTGGCATTAAATATTTTCCTGGATTCAAACATCCAGTTCACCATAAGGTTCATCTTAGGTTCAGTCAAAATCAATCGGATAATGAGGGAAGTAAAAATGTACGGGAAAGAAAGCAACAATATTTCAAGCATTGCAAATACTGTAAGAAATTCGATCACGATGTTTCCCAGTGTCTCAAGTTACAGCGCAACAAAGTAACTAATAGTACTAAACCTCATAGCATTCCTCTTGTCCTTAAATGGTAACATAACACATACAAAATCGCCTCTTTGGTTCACCTTTTCATCTGCTTCTGCTTTATCCCTTTCGCAGTTTTGATCTATTATTTCTTCCATTTGGGCATCAAATTTATTCCTGAGAATGTAGGAAAATATCATTTGCTGTGGTGTTTTGTCAGTTGGTGTGTTATATTCGCTTCTCAGAGCTACCAATACTCTCTGCAACAATTCTTCAACATTGACATGCGTATTCTTATTCAATTTCTCTCGTACAGCACAGTCTAGCTTTGTTTTCACTGTCTGCACGTAGCTCTCGACCTGGCCATTGCTTTCAGGATGGTACGCAGGAGAATGGTACAAATTGACGTGACGTTCA
Source organism: Lepisma saccharinum (assembly GCF_977018435.1). Lineage (NCBI taxonomy): Eukaryota > Metazoa > Arthropoda > Insecta > Zygentoma > Lepismatidae > Lepisma > Lepisma saccharinum. Next base: position 36,835,126 of record NC_139230.1, read on the forward strand.
TCACAGAATGTTTTAAATTCTGAAGATGAGAATGGGGGACCATTATCTACCACAATACACTTTGGTAGCCCAAAAATAGCAAAATGTTTAATTAGATAACGCTTTACTTCTTTAAATGAAGTAGACGAAAATCTGTCACAATCTACCCATTTGCTGTAGGCATCTACTATTATAATATAAGTAATACTTCTATACACAAAAAAATCCATATGCATCCTTTCCCACGGATGTCTGCATTCAGTCCATGCACTATAGTTCTTAGCACTTGTATTTGGCTTGACTGCCGCACAAACTTCACATTTATTTACATACTCTTCGATAGCCTTATCTATTCCTGGCCACCAATATCTCTCTCTGAGCATTACTTTCATTTTTACAATACCACAATGGTCTTCCTGGGCTCTCTGAAAAATGTAATTTCGCACTCCTTCGGGAACGATCAGTCTCCGTAATGCTTAATTCTGTCTACTCTTGTACGCCAACAGTTCCTTCAATTCATCTCCTTTGAATCCTTTCACATCTTCTGGCTATCCATTCTTGCGATAAGATTTCGTTAACTTAAGAATTTCATCTCGTTTCAAATACGCCAAAATCGCCTGCTTAGCATTCGGCGTAACCTGATACACAAATTCTTCTTGCCTAGGATCATCATCATGCATGTCAGGAAGTGGCAACCTTGATAACATGTCTGCAAATTCAACCTTTTTAGTACATATTAGTTTATATGTGAAAGAAGCCAAAAATAAGCACCACCTTTGAATGCGTGGCAACGCCATAATAGGAATTGGTTTTTCCATAGCTAACAATTGCTTAGCTGGCATTGAATCTGTCCATATTTCAAACGATCTACCTTGTACGTATTTTTGGTATTTCCTCACTGCATATACGATACATAAAGCTTCCTTTTCATGCATAGGATACTTAACCTCATGCTTATTTAACGTACATGAAATACATAGTCTTACCATAAATACTGTCCCAAAGTTGTAAGTAAATAGACACAAAATGGTGAGAGATATTGTAATATCAGAATAACATGAGGTGCATGGATGCATTATGAACCAAAATCACAAATACTTATTCGAAATGGCCACCTTTAGCACTGACAAACTTCTGAAGTCTTTATGGCCGCGCATCAATGGAATTACGCAACACATCAAGTGGAAACTCTGCAGCTGCCTTCTGAAGAGACCGCTTTAAACTGTCAATATTGGGATGTCTCTTCTTGCAAGCCATCTCCTGAAGCTTGGACCACAATTTGTAGTCCAAAGGGTTTAAGTCTGGACTGGCAGAGGGCCAATCTGACGTGGATATGAAGTCAGGAACATTTGCCTCCAACCACTGCTGGGTGGTGCGTGCTTTGTGTGCTGGGGCTGAGTCCTGCTGGAAGCTCCAGTTCTCTCCATGGAAGATGGTGTCGGTAAGATTCTTGCATCGTTTCTCAAGCACTGTCTGCTGGTACACTTTGGCTGATGTTTTTACCCCTTTTTCACAGAAATGGAGCGTTCCCTCATAGCAAATGTTCCAGACTTCATTTCCACTTCAGATTGGCCTTCTGCAAGTCCGGACCTATACCCTTTGGACTACAAAATGTGGTCCAAGCTTCAGGAGATGGCTTGGAACAAGAGACATCCCAATATTGAAAGTTTAAAGAGGTCGATCTCTTCTGAAGGCAGTTGCTCATTTTCCAGTCGATGTGTTGCGTAATTCAATTGATGCGCGGCCACGAAGACTTCAGAAGTGTGTCAGTGCCAAAGGTGGCCATTTCAAATAATTATTTGTGATTTTGGTTCATAATGCATCCATGCACCTCATGTTATTCTGATATTACAATATCTCTCACCATTTTGTGTCTATTTACTTACAACTTTGGGACAGTATTTATGGTAAGACTATGTACATTCAATCGTACGCAATTCCCCTTGTACTTTATGGCATAATTGCGAACCTAATCCATTTTGAGATGCGTCACACTGTATAATAACTTCTTTATTCTGTTCGTATGGAACAAGGACCTTGACATTTTGTAAAGCCAGTTTAGCTGCCTCAAATTGCCACTGACAATCATTTGTCCATTGCCATCGCACATTATTCTTCGTAAAATTGTAAAGATCTGACAAGATAACTGACAGACTAGGCACACATCTTCTGTAAAAATTAATACCTCCAAGGAAAGCCTTTAATTGTTTGGTGTTGCAAGGCTTTGGACATTGTATCAATGCATGCAGCTTCTTTTCAGAAGGATGTATTCCTTCTATAATTAAAGTATATCCTAAATAATCAATTTTGTTTTTGAAGAATGAACACTTGCTCCAATTAACCTTAACATTGTACTCATTCAAACGGTTTAAAACTTCAAGTGTTCTGGATACTGCTTGTTCTAAACCCTTGCTAACAATAAGTAAGTCATCTTGGTATGGAATGACAAAATTTAATCCCTGTAGTATGCCTTCAATACTTCTTTGAAATATTTGTGATGCGATCCGTACACCAAATGGCAATCTAGTATGTTGTACCAATCCCCATAGGATATTCATTACTAGTAACTGTTTGGCTTGATCATCAAGTTTTATTTGAAGGTAAGCACTTCTGAGATCCAAGGTAACAAATACATCCATTAACTTTTGGAAACACTTCGTCTATCCTGGGCAATGGATAAGTTACGTTTTCAACATATTTATTCACAGTGTTCTTGAAATCGCAGCAAAGCCTCAAATTACCATAATACTTACACACAACGACCATAGGACTCGCCCAATCACTTGAGTCAATCTTTTCTAGAATGTATTGCTCAATCAATTTGTCTAATTCAGACTTAACTTTCTCACGTAAATCATGCGGAACATTATAAAATTTCTTAAAAATTGGTGTAATACCTTGTTTCATTGGAATCGTGGCGGTAAAATGTTTAATTGGCTGCGACAAATCATTATCGAATAACTCTTTATATTCGTGCCTAATAAATTTTATTAATCCTTGCACATCACAAGATGCAATAAGATTTTCACACTTAACCACCTGTGATTTAATCAAGGCTTGCCCATGCACAATTTTCAACTTGTCAGCTGTTAACACAGACGAAGCATTACACGTATCCTTCGACTTAACCAAAGTTTGCCCTTGAACAAATTTCAACTTGTCAGATGTTAACATAGACGAAACACGAGTCTTGTCTTCATACACTTCCAACGATGGCCTAAGTTGAGATAGATTAATGTGACAATCAGGCAATAAATCCTTAATCCATTGTCTTCCCGTGAGTGGATATTTTAAATCACATGCAACTACACATACAGATAATGGACAAAATAATATGAACACCAATGCAATTGCAGAAAACTTGTATTAGTAGGGGGTTGTCCCCCCCTTGCCTGAATGACAGCTTGTATCCTACGTGCGATACACAAATAAAGGTCCTGTACAGTGTGAACTGGAATACGTAGCCACTCCTCGCACAAAACAGTCTCAAGTTCCGTAAGTGTCATTGGAAGTGGAAACCGATTACGCACTTTGGCCTCCAAAATACCCCACAAAGGCTCAATGATGTTAAGATCGGGGGACTGTGGACACCAGATGAGATGTTTTACCTCATCACTGTGCTCATCAAACCATGCATCAACGCACCTAGCAGTGTGAATAGGGGCGTTATCATCTTGGAAGATGGGGAATACATCGGGAAACAAAGTCTGAACCATGGGATGGAGGTGGTCACCCAGGATGGTGCAGTACTTCTCTGCGTTGATCCTCCCATGCAGGACGACAAGTGGGCCAACACCATTCCAAGATATAGCCCCCCAAACCATCATAGACCCCCCCCCCCATGTTTCACGGTAGGCACTAAGCAGTCAATATCAAATGCTTCAGCAGGAGTTCTCCACACATAAACACGTCCTGTGGTCTGAAATAATGTGAAAGACGATTCATCTGACCATATCACATGTTCCCATGCTGCTGTGTCCAATTCTTGTGCTCTTGGCACCACCTTCTTCGTGTCACTGCATTACGTGGAGTCACCAACAGTTTGAGGATGGCAACTATGCCATGAATGTTCACAGAATGCAGCTCCCTTTGAATGGTTTTCGTTGATACAGGGTCCTGGAGGTGATTGTTCATCTCTGCGGTTATCTGGGACAGTGTTGTCTTGTGCTTTCGAGTCACTATTCGCTTCAACACACATCGATCCCTGTTGGATAACTTTGTTTTTCACCTACTATTCTCCTTTGCAGACGTTGTCTTTCCATGTTGTCTGTAGGCTGTCAGAACAGTTGACACTGTGCTCCGTGCTACACCAACAAGTGTAGATGCTCCAGCCAGGCGGGCTCCTATGATCATGCCTCTTTTGAAGTCTGAAAGGTCGGACATACCTGCATTTGACGGATAGCTGACTGCTCGCATGCAACTCTCACACCAGCTTCTGATAGACTGATATGTTTGCTTTCATCGCCACTAGATGGTTGAAATCTCTGCTGAGTGTTGTTCCTTTTCCACGACAGCGTATATAGGCCTTTGCAAATCATGGTGTTCATATTATTTTGTCCATTACCTGTGAGTCTAGTGTTTTATCTACATATTCATAACGAACTCTTACAGCAACCTTTCCTACTAACGGCAAAGTCATACTGCAAGCACATCGTAAAACACAGTCAGCTTCCAGATATTGCAAACCATGCAGCTGACTGTCACAAAATGTTTGACTTGCAATCAAAACTTGTGAACCTGTATCTATTTCAAAGTTCAACATAGAACCATTAATATTGAGAGCAATTACATATTCGGACGAGGAAACAAACTTACTAGTAGCTTTATCACAATGAGCTATTTTCATAGGCAATGAGGAATGGTCAGATTTAAGATATGGTTGTGAGGAAACTGAACTTTCATTACAGTCGGACAAACTATACTCAATCGATCTTTCTTGCATAAATTTACTTTCTACATTTACTTCCATAGTAATCATTCCAACCCTTAATTCATTTACATCTAACACCTCACTGTCCATATCATCCGAAGAAACAGGTTCAACAGCCTGTACTGCGTTAGCCTTGTACTTGCTATAAGGTTTAGTACTATTAGTTACTTTGTTGCGCTGTAACTTGAGACACTGGGAAATATCGTGACCGAATTTCTTACAGTATTTGCAATGCTTGAAATATTGTTGCTTTCTTTCCCGTTCATTTTTACTTCCCACATTATCTGATTGATTTTGTCTGAACCTAAGATTGGATCCACTTGACACAGTATTTTGGAATTTCCAGCTATCCTGTTTTGGATTAGAATTGGCACCGGAGTTCAAACATGTATCGCCATTGCACTTATTAACCTTTGCGCGGTTAGTGTTCACAAGATTTACATTGGACTGGACGTAATACTCCTTCATATCTGCTTCTAATTTTTCCATCTGCTTAGCTACCTCAAAAGCTTTGTGAAATTCCGTTACATTGTCAGCAATGAGTTTCTTACAAATAGTGTTAGATCTGATTCCGCTAATTAGTGAATCAAATAAAGCAATGGAAAGAAACTCACCATAACCACACTGCTCTCCGATCTTTCTTAATCTCCTTACAAAATCTTCTATTTGTTCGTCTTCTTCTTGTACACATTTTCTAAGCTTTAACCTTTGCACAATATAGTTGCTTGATGGACTATAATAAGATTTTAATCTTTGTGCAATTTCCTGATATGATTTATCATGAGGCAATGTAGGTGCAAATAATTCACGCAGAACTTCATATGGCTTGTTTCCAATGACAGATATTAATCTAGGAACTTTCTTGTCCTCTGGAATAGCTTGTGTTTGACAATAATTATCAAAGCGCTCCAAATACGCTACTATCAATCCATCTTGGGGATCATATTTATCAAAACCAGCTACTAAAGCCATTATACATTTACACTACAACACAAAGCTTAGAAGTGAAATATACTTATCCTCCCATGGTTGCCTCCCATTCCTGGACATCCTAATCCATTGCAAACCAGATGGCACCCTCGGACATAGTGTACAGAAAACCCACGCACACCGACCTGTACCTAAATGGCAATAGCTTCCATCACAAAGCACAGCGTCTAGCAATTCTGAACACTCTAGCCCACAGGACAGTTAACAATTTTGGATCAGGAGAATCTACAGTCAGAATTCACTCATCTCAGAAGCACGCTACAGCAGAATGGATACATTAGAGACATCAACAGGGCGATCAACAAGGCAGTTTCGTGTCAGCAAAGAGCAACCACGGATAACAGTGTGGCCCTTGGAAGGGCCAATTCTTCACAGCCCAGAGAAGCCAAACATGAGGACGAGGCCCTTACAAGGAATGATTCTGCACCGCACAGCCCCTCTACCAGTAGCAACACAAGACAGGAACGTCCCACTGTAACAGTTTTACCAGGCACAACGTAAACACCATTCACAGGTCACCACTGAAAATCAAGGACCTACTCCATCAGTGGTGTAGCATGGGCATTTCGGGTGGGAACGCCAAGTCCGAAGGAAGGGTCGGCCCTTTTTTATTTAATAATTTACTTATGGAATTAGTCAACACAGGTATTGATTATTTGCCTGAAGCCAGCTGGGTTTTCAATAAAACATCATCCATGCATATTTTAGCTAGAAAATGAGATGCCTCACTGAGCAACAAATGTTTTGAACTCTGGTGTTTTATACTTTTTGGAATGACGCAAGTCCTTAGAAAACCTACGTGAATCACAAGCGCCTCTGAACAACAGTAGATGTCATTGTTGTGGTTGATCCAACTACTGATTGATTTGGTATATTTTACTTTGCTTTTCTACCACTTTTGGTTAATCGCGAATATGAATATGAGTGATGATATTTATGAAGTTGATGAAGGGACACTCATAAAGAACACCCAAGCTAACGACGAGATTAAAACCAGGGACTTCTGTTGTCTTTCGCTGTGCAAAACACTCTGACACGAAGGTGAGTGGATGATCCAACTATCGTACACTCTACTGATGTAACAGTGCCGATTAGTAATTCAGACCACTGTTTATTGCATCTTGAGAATGGTGATAAACATTTTAAAATAATTTTGTCCACAGACCATTCGATGTTAAGAGTTTTCAAATGAATGCTAAACATTTCCATTGATCCAATATTAAACAGTTAGATACTAACGAAGAAATAATAGTTTTGCGGGTTAAGTGGTAGAGCAGCCACAGGCTGAACTTCTACCACGAGGTCTTCACCAACTTATTTGACAAAAACTGTGTTGATCTTTTAGTTTTTAATGCACATCGCTGGTCGTGCGATAATATATACAATGCAGTGGTAATGAAGAAATGGTATATTTGAGTTTGGTAAAGTTACGTCAGTCAATATTGCGTGTTGTAGCATCACATAGCATGAGTGGCACGAGCGCGAAGAACTGGGTAGCAATTCTACTGCTGTCGTCTGCTTCAGAAGGCAGAAAGATTCACGTGGACCCTAGAACCAATCACGTAGCTCTCTGCACCACACGCTGGCGTACGAGAGAGCATTGAGCGCCTGCTGTAGAGATCCAAACTTTTCCTCCAGATAGACAGCAAGCATGGCTGTAGGCAGAACAATTTTCGGAGGGGGGGGGGGTCATTCATAATTGTTCCCATGGGCATCGCCAGAAATTTGAATAATAGTAATAACAACACTAATTATACAATAATAATTAAAATTATATAATAAAACAGTTTCATTCCATAATATTATTATTATTATTATTATTATTATTGTTATATCCTTCACGGGCCTCCTCGAAGGCACAGCAGTAGGGTCGTCGCCTTGTAATCAAGAGGTCCGGGGTTCAATAAACCGGTGGAGGCACATAGTGGTTCGGATCCCACTTTAAACTGTATGTCCAGTCCCGATTAGTCTTACTGTGCACAAGCACAAGTTTCTTTGTTTTTGTTTTTTTTACGTTTCATACAGTGTGTACTGAAATGCACAATTATTATACTTTTTTTTTTATTAAATTTCAGATAACTTGAAGAAAAAGCTTTAAAAGTTAGATGGAAATTTTAGTCATAAAGTTTTTGTTGTTTTACCATAAAACTTAATTTCTGGAATTTTAAAAAGTGTGGAACCAGTTATTATTTTCAAAAACAGCCTAGTGCATGGATTGTAACCTCAATCACGAACGTAATGCGCTAAGAAACTGCAGATCCTAGGTTTGAACTCCCAAGGAGGATTTTCGACTTTATCGGACAGGGAATTTAAAAGTTGGAAAGAGAATTTTGGGACAATCATAAAGGAATTTTCAGTCTATATTCCTTGTGATGCAGGAACAACACTGGAAAGAGGACAGCAGAAGTGAAAATTGAGGCCCGGGTGAGCTGCAATTCAGAGAATAAATCCTGTTTCACTCAAGTTTCAGAATTCCAAATGCATGAGAATTCTAGCTCGATCATTTCAACATTGTCTCCTTGTATTTTTGTGATGCTTCGAAAAAAAATATTTGGAAATGAGTTACAGATTTTTGTTACTGAACTTCCATTAATCCAACATGTCAGAAGTTTCGGGGGGGGGGGGGTTGAACCATACAAACCCTTCCTCTAAATACAGCCATGACAGCAAGGAATATAGAGTCCTTTATGCCGAACCTGCATGGCATCCAGCCAGGAAAGGCATTGCAAAAAAAATGCTAGAACGAGTGTTGTTAGTGGAGCGTTGCAAGCGGATCACAAAAAATAGCTATTATAATGCCATGAATGTCAATCATATATGAAATTAGTCAAGATTTACTTTATATTTACAGCATTTTTGCATTGTATTGCATTGTACCACCACTGTACTCCCTTCATTCAAAGATTACCTGGAACTCTGCATTCCAGGAGTATACCATATACCATGTGAGTGTGGCACACCATATAAGCCAAACAGGATGCAGCATTGAACTGCAACATAGTGAACATTAGCAGAACATCAGATTATTCCAACCAGAAAAGTCAGGGCTTGTGGAACACAGCATCACTGAGGGACACAGGATTTTATTTGCAGACATCAAAATAATAGCCAAATGTGTCAGTTACTGGGATCGATGTATAAAGGAAGCTATAGCCATTTCACGGGAAAGCACCAATCTCAACAGGCATGTGGGACTCCAGCTCAGTCAAGCCTGGAATCCACTCCTCAGTAAAAACATGACACCACCTAATGAGAACACCAGGATCCAGAGCAAGCCAATAGGAAGACAGCATCCTAGCTCCCCCATCATAGTCATATCCTCTATTTGATCAGAATTATCCGGACATCCACTTGATAATGAAGTACAAGTTTGGGCTGCTCTCCATCGGTAACACTAGCAGTTAATACGGTCCACCCTTATCCTTGATGACACTATTACTCTCAAAGGCATACTTTCAATCAGGTGAAGGAAGGTTCCCTGTGGAATGGCAGCCCATTCCTTTTGAAGAGCCGAAATGAGAAGAGGTATCGATATGGGTAGGTGTGGTCTAGCACGAAGTCGGCATTCCAAAACATCCCAGAGATGTTCTATGGGATTCAAATCAGGACTCTGCACAGGCCAGTTCATTAGTGGATGTTGTTATCGTCAAACCACTCTCCCACAAGCCCTGCAATATGGATGGGTGCTCGGTTGTGTTGAAAGACACAAAGGTCATCTCCAAACTGGTGTTCGGTGGTAGGCAGCATGAAAGCAATTAAAATTTCAATGTAAGCTTGTGTCGTGACATTGCCATGTAAAGCAACAAGGTCGCCAAGCTCCTTCCAGGAAAAGCATGACCCACTGTAATTCCGCCACCCCCGAATTTCACTGCCACCGCTATACAGTCTGGTAGATTTCGCTCACCAGGCATTTGCCACACCCTACCATCGGATCGCCACACTGTGTACCGTGATTCATCACTCCACACAATGGTTTTCCACTGTTCTATGGTCCAGTTTCATTGCTCCTTGCACCACGAGAGTTTGCGTTTGGCATTTACCTGTGTGATGTTTGGCTTATGGGCAGCTGCTTAGCCATGGAAACCAAGTTGCCGCACCTCGCACTGAACAGTCATGGTGCTTGGAGTAGATCCTGATGCAATTTCGGAATTCCTGTGTGATGGTGGCGATGAATGATTGACTGTTACACTGTACAACCCTCTTCAACACTCGATGGTCTCTGGAGATCAACATGGGAGGTCAGCCTGCATGCTTTTTGGTTGTACAAATTCCTTCACATTTCCACTTCACTAGAAAATCGGAAACAGTTGACCTAGGTATGTTTAGGAGGGTGCACTGACTTCTCACACAAGTGGCACCCATGACCACGTTAAAAGTGCGTGAGTTTCTCATACCATCCTATATTGCTGTCTCGCACTGTCTGCAGACTACTGAGATCGCTGACCATGTGTTCAACATGGTAGATGGCAGTACTGTGCTGCCCTCTATGATAAACACACGTTTCGTGGTGTGTCCAGATACTTTTGATCACATAGAATATATAACCATACACTGGTCTCCATTTTTACAATCCCTGAAGATGAGAGCAATGTATGCGTTCAAAAATATTGGAAGCTAACACCGCTTAAACCTGGCTGGTAACCCCAGAACACCTGTTCATGCTTGGTTATTCTTCAACTCATCCAGAGCTAGACTTTGGAAATTTGCAGACACAGTCCTTGACGTCTTTCTGAGCTGGTAGTATGAAGCAGTGCTGGTAGGTGGGGTTGGATGTGAGTAACAGCTGATTCACCACTACGCAGTTGCACCAAGCAGGGACAGTGTGGAGTTATTAGATTTTTATGGAGTGAAGGTGTGAAACCGGTTGATATTCATCGAAGAATGCATACGAAGAAGTATGGGGACGCTTGTCTGTCACAGCGGCAAGTCTACGATTGGTACAAGAAATTCGCAGAAGGTACGACTTTATTGACTCATGCTCCCCATATGGTTCAGGCTCATCGAGTTGTGACAGAGGAGTCCATAGCCGCAGCAGATCGGCTTATTCAGGTAAACCGGCATGTCACCCTGGCTAAAATGGCTTCCTTGCTGAATATGAGCTTCTGTTCAGTACAACACATAGTGCATGACGAACTCCACTACAGAAAAGTGTCCACCAGGTGGGTTCCTCGACAGCTAACGCAGGAACTGAAAGTCCGTCAGGTTGACACAAGTCAAGAGATGCTGAGGCATTATGAAGAGGAGGGTGAGGATTTTCTAGCTCACATTGTCACCGGGGATGAAAGTTGGGTGCACTATTTTCAACAGGAGACGAAACGTGCAAGCAAACAATGGCAACATTCGTCTTCGCCAAAACCAAAGAAGTTTCTCAGCCAGCCCTCTGCAGGGAAAGTCATGTTGACTTTATTCTGGGATAAGAAAGGTCCTATTCTGGAACACTACATGCCCCCACGTACAACAGTGACTAGTGCCACCTACACTGACCTTCTCAAGAACCATTTGAGGCCAGCAATACACACAAAGCGAAGGGGATTGCTGAGGGCAGGTGTTTTGCTTCAACATGATAACGTCCGTCCTCATTCTGGTCGTGCAACCATGAAAACCATCGATGACCTACGTTTCAAGTGCCTACCAGATCCGCCATACTCATCACATTTGGCACCATCTGATTTCCACATCTTTGGTCCATTAAAGGAGTACCGTGCAGGGCAGAGGTTCAAGTCTGACAAAGACGTATAATCGGCGGTACACGAGTGGCTACACAGTCAACCGAAAGAATTTTTCTCAAGCGGTACTGAAGCACTACCTATCTGATGGCATTAAGTGCATTGAACTCTAGAAAAATAATGTACAATCAAACATTATCCCTGCAATAAAATAGTGAAAAAAATAATAATTGCGGTTTTCATTTGATTCTCCCTTGTACATCTACTGTTTCTTGTGAACCGCATGGAAGTGCAACTACAGTAGCTGATAAGCTACCAGTACCAAGTGACCCAAGCCTTCTTACATGAGATCCTATAGAAGAGGAGATAATAATAGCCTTCCTTTCTTGGAAGAGAGATTTGAGAAGTACCCTCCCCTCCATCAGAAGTTCCCAGAAGCCCCTTTCTTCATACCTTGGGATCTATCCAGCCTAAAGACAGTTATCCTTGCATGCCTAAATGTAACTCCACACTTCTGAAGGAATGCTCTGAGCCAATTGTTAAATCAATTGGAATGGCTACTACAGTGGTGCAACCCACGACTTGAGTCAGCTTCGAACCACAGCCAGATAGAGGCCAAATAAGAAATAAACAGGCAAGTGAGTCATGCTGGCCCTGCAAACATTCCCCCTTCCAAGATACCCTCAAAGAAGAAGAATCAGACTAAACTGAGAAAGTCGGCAACTTCACAAAGGGAAGATGAAAAGAACGCTTTGGTTAAGAAACTGAGTACCTTAAAAACTGAAAACCAAATACTTCAGGAGGAGCTAGCTGACTTAGAGAGGAGCTACCGTGCCTGGGAACCAAGAAGAAACTTCACAAAACCTGATATTCCAGCCAAAGACAAAGAGGAAAGAAGGGCAGAATTGGAATGAAGATTGGTAGAACTGTTCCAAGGTGAGGACGTTAAATTTCGAGAAGTGGGAAAGTTCTTACAGAAGAACAGAGTGAGGGTGCCTAGATATTTTCCATTGAAGAAATTCCTCCGAGAACAGAAGTTAGTGCATTGAAATGAAGAATTTTGATGTAAAACCTCAAATAATGTTTCATTTTCAAAATTCTTGAAAATGACTTTTTCCCTAGTGTTATACTCTAGTATCTTGATGGAAAAAATCTTTTCATGACATATGGCAAGTTTGAGTTAAAAATGTTAATATTGTAATAGAAAGTTGTAAGAAGTGTAGCTTAGAGAATAAATAAAGTCCCTTACACTAAAATTTGCCCCTTTTCATATAGGTAGGGAAACTTTAGAAATAAGAATCTTGATTGTTAAGGCAGTTGTTACATGAATGGCACAAGTTTAGTGGTCATTATAACTCCATCAATTGCTATAAAGTTATGTACAAACAAAATAAGAACCAAAAGAAGGGCTAGTGGGACAGTAAAGTTCAAGCAGAAATATCCTTAAATGGAGCTTGAGTTATATATAAATAAGGTTAAGATATCTCCCTGCATATGCACAAAGTCTGAGATGAAAAGGACAGAGCAAGAGGCTCCAAGGTAGGGGAAGCTAAGAATGCTCCCATGGTATTGCAACCCCAGAAATAAACTTGAGTACAAATTGAGAGGGCATGAGATTAATGTATATATTTTATTGTACTAGATGACACTGTATCCAAACTGCTTATGTAGCTTTGTGTTCTCTTCCTTTTCTGAGTTGTTTTATGTGAGAAAGAGTTGTGTAAAGGCAGTTTTGGCCAAAAGTAAAAGGAAATTAAGATTCTTGGTAAAGTGTACTTGGAGCCTAGTTATCGGAAAATAATAATTTAATTGGTGCATAACAAGCAGCTTCATAGATTAAAAGTAAGTTGGCTGTTACAAGTTTAGAAATAATTCCAAAGAGAAAATAGAAAGATAAATATATATTTTGCCTTAAAGGCAAAAAACAAATCCCCAAGGGGAGGGCAGTGTTGTAATGCACCTGGTGTTCATCCAAAGTATTGTTAATACCTGAAGCACCGAGTACAAATGTATGTTGCTAGAGGCGCCTCGATAGAAGTTATTACTGTACACATCTAGTCAGTGCAACCATATTAAGTCTAAGTAATTCCGAGAATCGCCACCTGCTTACCCTGTGATCGGGTGTCACGATCCTACAAAAGAAGCCCAAGTGAGACTGCTCTGCAGATTTGCTTTGCCAGGTGACCGAAGTAGAAGAGAAGAGATTCAGCATGCAGAAAACACTGTATGATCAGTGCAGATCAAATAAAATGGCCAAGAAGAAAACAGGAAAGAATACAACATCAACCAATCAAGACGGGTGCATCTAGTAAACAGAAGAGCCAAGAAGAGGTTCAGAAATCACCAGCTTCCCTCTCCAAAGAATCGGATTGGGTGGCCAATGTACAGTCCATGGAAGATCAACACTATCAAGTCACTCCAGCGGAGAATAGCAGCAGAAAGAGGGAATATCCCTGCAACACCTCAGATCAAGAAGACATGTACAACGAACCCTACACCTACCCAAAGAAAAAACAACAATCCATGCACATAACCAAACCACCCAGAATGTTAAACCCATCAATACATGAACACCTTCCACCCCCTTTCCGAAGATGAAGAAGGCTCCAAAGACAACAAGACAAAGAAGCCACCAGCAGTCTATATCTACAATTCAGACAAGAGCTACAAACTCACCTTATTGGTTATGAAAACCATTGGAAACAAAGAGACAAAAGTACAACTGCTCCACAAGGGGATGGAACTTCAACTGAACTCCAGACAAGCCTATGACAAGCTAATCAACTATTGCAAAGAACAAGCGCTTAGTTACGCAACAGAGAAGCCACGAAGAGAACGACCAGTCAAAGTTATCCTACAAAAATGACCCATAGACATGCCAACAGATGCAATCAAGGCTGCACTTGAAGAACACTATGAGGTACTACAGGTCCATCAAATGAAGAAAAGGGATCCCAAGACCAACATCAGGACACCAATGTCACTCTTCCTGGTAGCACTGAGAAGATTTGAAACAAAAGGGAACATCTATAACCACCAATACCTGCTCCACTACAAGATCCAGGTGGAAGCACACAGGTCTCCAGGAATTTTGCAATGCCATAGATATCAGCAGATCTGACACTCCCAGGGGCAATGCAGGCCCTAGCCATGATGCGTGAAATATGTGGCAAGCCACCTAATGTCCGAATGCCAGAAACAGGACCGACAACTCCCTGCAAAGTGCTGCAACTGTGTGGAAAACCATCCAGCTAATTATAGAGGCTGCAGAATGTTCCTGTCAGTCCAGCAAAAGAGACAGAACACCTCTCCCAAAACAATGGAGAAGAAAGAACCCCAAGAAAAGCAACCAGAAGTAACACAACAAGAAATAAGAATGTTACATACTGTATAATATCAAGGTCAAGGTTCAGGAGATCAATTGTTGGTTTTGCATTTTTGGGGTCATTCAGCATCATCAGTTGTGTGTCGTCAGCATAACAATGAGGTACAGTCTGTTGTATGTACATGCAAGGGTAGGTTGTGAGGAGGGAGTATAGAAAAGTGCCTAGAATACTTCCTTGCATAACGCCTGAGGGTATTGTAAGGGAAGTTGATGTAGCTCCTGAGGGAAGCATCACCAGTTGCACTTGTCCAGTAAGTAAGACCGGAACCATTTTACTTCTCCTGGTGAAAAACCGTAGTAACTCATTCTTGAAAGGAGTAACTGATTAGTATGGGGCAGATTTTTGCATATTTGCATGTTTTGTCAATGGGAAAAATTCATATGCTTTCAACGGATTCATTCATTTTACTTGATTGGGAGCACTCTGACAAGGTTTTATAGTGCATATAAATGCACATATTGTCTCTTCCATTTTCTTGTCCTTTGAGGTACTACTGCCACTACTCTGTGGCAGTAGATGGGTCAAGGGCATCCAATAACTGGAATCTGCAGTTGTTGCAAAAGACAGATGTCAGTATGTAGATATTAACAAAATCAAATCAGACAAGTTGTTCCTCAAAACAGGTGTACCGCAAGGTTCAATTCTAGGACCAGTTTTATTTTTACTTTACATAAATGATCTTCCAGAAACATTATCAGAGTCTCAAACAATATTTTTTGCAGATGATGCAAATATCATAGTGAAAAGCCTGGAACATGAGCAACTTCAAAAGAATTCCGTTTTCACAATGACACAACTAAACACCTGGCTAAACAACAACAAACTTTCCCTCAATGTTAACTTCTTGAATCCCAGCCTGTAGATAGAGAGCAGAATCCCATGACAATGCTATGCGGAGAGCATTAGGCAACACCCAGTGATAGTGCTAATCATGTATCATATTGGTTACTAAATCCATAATTTTTGTTTTCAAATGATTAGATTTGTTATTGTGTTCTAAGTCCACTTTATTCTCAGTAATGCTAATTGGGACTGGACCTACAGTTTAAAGTGGGATCTGAACCACTGTGCCATGTGCCTCTACTGGGTATCAAACCTGGGACCCCTTGATTACAAGGCGACGAAGCTGCCACTGCGCCATCGGGGACACCCTCAAATGATTAGAATTAACATAATTGAGTACCCCATCAGACACATGTAAAGGGGTGTTGAAAAACAAATAAACACAAGAAAAAATGTGAAAATCCAAACTATATTGAAAAAAACTGTCAATATCGGATGATCTGATTTGGCGTACTTCATGTCGGCTCTCTTGTTAGTCCATGCACACAAATATTTTATAAAACGCGAAAAAAATTCTTCAATACATTTGGCAGGTGTTGACAGCTCTTCAGCCATGTTGGTAGGATGAAAATCATAGTCGTTTTCAAACTTATAACACAGATTCTCACGTGCATCACTGAAAGGATCGTTCACGTACGTCCAATCTCCAACAGACTTTGCCTCGTCTTCCACATCGGATATATCTCAATATTCAGACTCACTACAGTCCCTCTCCTCTTCTTCCAGAACATAATCCGATGAACTACTATCATCTTCCTCCATATTCTTCTGCTTTTGTTTTAAAAAATATGAAACAAAACAAAAACACACAGGTCTCCTCAATAGAACGGTTGCGTACTTTCAGCAACAGATGGCGTAACGAGCATGCTTTGCTCATTGCTTGTAATAGTCACATGTTCAAATGATGTCAGAGCAACAAGTAGACTTCGGTCCTTCTCGACCATAGGCATTCGTACGTTTTCTTGGTCATTACCATGCAAAGAATATTTCCCGTTCGGCCAACAGTACAAGCTACATATGGGCCGGGCCGTACGTAGTGGTAGGAGGACATGCAGGCCCGACTACGTATGGGCTGTACGTAGTGGTAGTCAAGAGGTTAATAAAACAGTTCTAATAAATTTCAATCCAGTAAAACAAACAAAAAAAAATTAAATATAATTATTGATAATGAACTTGTCAAAGAAAGCAATGCAATAAAATTCTTAGGAGTATGGATAGACACAAACCTGTCTTGGAACATGCAAATTACTATTTTAACTCAAAAGTTAAGCAGGCTCTGCTACATGATGAGAATTCTGAGAAATGTTTTATCATTAAATGATTTAAGGACAGTATATTTTGGACAGATTCAACCTGTACTTACATATGGTATCTCTTTCTGGGGAAGTTCACCCAAAATGCAGAAAATTTTTATTTGGCAAAAATGGATATTAAAAATATTGAAAAATAGATATATCCCTCTCAAGCCCAACGAAACAAATTTTGAATGAATTTCAAATATTACCTCTTCCATATTTGTACATATTAGAAACATTGTACTTTATTCACACAAATTCTGAAATCTTCTCAAAAAATCTGGACATACACAAATACAGCACTCGTATGCATAACTCCCTCCACCTTTCTACTGTCCGCACATCCAAAACAATAATGGTCTAGGATTTCAAGGTGTAAAACTTTATAACAAACTGCCAGAGGAATTCAAGAATCATAATCCAACTAAATTTAAAATGACAGTAAAGAGCTTACTAATGAAATATTTGTTTTATAGCACAGAGGAGTACTTAGATCACATTTTTCATTAATAGACATAACCTTTGATTTTTATTCTCATTAATAGACATAACCTTTGATTTCTCTTCCATTTTTTATGTTATTTTACCAGGTGTGCCAGTTAATAATTCTTAATTTCATCGCTGGATGGTGCTGGAAGCATAGGTTGGTGCACAGTCTCAACCGTTACGTCAGTGTGTTTCCAGGACAGTACCTGTCAAAATGCCATGGATGTGCAACCGAGTGTGAGTGATGGTGATATTGGGTTTGTGTGGGAAACATGTTGACCTTCAAACCAAATAAGGAGCATGTGTGGCACGTCCTGCTTTTCTTGTTCAATCAAACGAAAAACGTAAGCCATCATATTCTTGTGGAAACATACAGTGACAATGTCCTAACGCAAGATGTGTGTGTGCGTTGTTTTCGATGATTCAAAAGTGGTGATTTTGACTTGAAAGACTAAGATTGCCCAGGCCAGCCGAAAACATTCCAAGATGCCGAATTGCAAGCACTGTTGGACGAAGACGATACGCAAATACAACAACAACTGGTAGAGAAGTTAAATGTTGGTTGCCAAACCATATCTGATCGAATTCATGCCATGGGAAAGATCCAGAAGGCAGGAACATGGGTCCCACATCATCTGAATGACAGACAAATGGAAAAGCAAAAAACGGCGTATGAAGCGTTGCTTTCTCGGCATGAAAGAAAGTCTTTTTTGCATCGGATAGTGACTGGGGATGAAAAATGGATCTTCTTCGAAAACCCAAAATGCAAAAAGTCATGGGTTGACCCACGACAACTTTTAAGATCGACCACAAAACCAAATTGCTTCAGAAGGAAGACAATGCCGTGTATTTGGTAGGATCAGAAGGGTGTGGAGTACCATGAGCTTCTGAAACCAGGTGAAACAGTGAATGCCATTCGCTACCATCAACAACTCATCAATTTGAACCATGCATTGATCGAAAAGCACCGAGATTGGGCGACAAGACACGGAAAAGTGATTTTGCAGCACAACAATGCCTCATCACACACAGCGAAAGGCGTCAGAGACACCATTTCTGCACTTGGCTGGGAATGCTTGTCCCACCTGCCATACTCACCAGACTTAGCCCCTTCAGATTACCACTTGTTTTCATCAATGTATGAATGGGCACAATGTATAGCTAGCAATGGCGCATACTTTGAATAAACCATTTGTTACCTTCCTCCCCAGATACACTTGTTTTCTTTTGGATCAATTAAGAATTATTAACCGGCACACCTGGTATACTCTTTTATACTTTTTAATATGCATAAGTATGTGTTAATTCCTTGTACTCAAAATTATACATGTAATTGACCTATCCCATATCATAGTGCTATTTGTATTTATATGATCAAGTGGATGGAAATAAATATATTCATATTCATCACAAAAACCAACCTCCCCTATCACCTACATAAAAAAGAAATGAGCCACACAGTTTCAAGTGCCAGTGACAGCAGCAGGGTGGCATTATTTGTTGGTTAGCTTCTGATATGTTATCTTCGTAAATCTGCATGAGTGCCTGCCTGTGTCTGAGTGGTATTCGTTTTGGGGGGTATAAAATGGGAATTTCCCCTTCTGATTAGAACTGTCCATCCCTTGGGGGAGATGCTACATGCAGTAGCGGTGAATAAGGGGTCATGGGGGCAGTTGCCCCCTCCACCAGCACCATGTTTGGCTCCCACACTATGGCTTCTGCTAAGCTTTGTCCCCCAAGAAAAAATACCTTGCCTCTCCAGTTTTGGCACCCAATCGCCGCTACTGGCTACATATATATCCTTATGCTTCCAAAGAATTTACTGGAACCTCCCTTTCCTGACCTGGAAACATTAAAATACCACAGAGTGTACTATTCTCCACAGAATGAAGTGAATGTAAACAAAAGCGTTTGACTTGGGAAATTCTGACTTAATTCTATAATTCGGACATTGGCTCATTTTTAGATAAGGTACATGAAGTCAACACCCACCCTGCTATAGTGTAGAAGTTCTAGTGCTATGTGCATCTGTTTATATCCACTCCCAGCTTGCGGTGGATAGATGATTTGTCAAGTCTACTCTGAGCATTTAAGTATTAAATTAATGTCATAGTCATCAGAATATTTTTATGTGGTTTACATGGGAATTTACATACACTATTATTGTCACAGACATAACTTCTTACTGTCCATCATGTCCACAATTCTGCTGTGAACAGCATGGGCCCCTCCTTCCATGTTTATAGACTAAGCACAGGATTTTCAAAGTTTGGAGTTTTTTCTGTTGCAGGGAGATACTAGCTCATTCTAAGAATTTCTGACGATTTTTTTTAAAATCAGAACACGACCATTTGTCCACGATGGCATCCAAAGTCAACATTGAAAAAGTAGGGTTTCTTTCTGTTCCGATTTATCTGGCTATTACCACATTTTATCCATGTATTCCCTACATATAAGAATATTACAGTAGAAAATGGGTCCTTTTAGTTTAGGCCAGAATTTCAGGGCTTTATAAGCCCTGTGCAATAGTGTAATTCAACCAAAGACGTATATTGTAGGCTATCTGCGAAGCCCAGGCTCAGAAGAGCAGAAAAATCAATCAGAAAATGTGCATGAAATTGTTAATTTTAATAAGAAGATGATTGCGTTTCATGAGTTGGCTTACGTGTGAGGATAAGCTTCAAATCATTGTTGAATTTTTGTTTTTAGTCCACTTTGTGCACAGAGAGAGGACTGGACCTATGGTTTAATGTTGGATCCCAACCACTATGTGCCTCCACGAGGTATCAAACCTGAGACTCCTTTGTTTCAAGGTGACAACGTTGCCACTACGCCAATGAGGAGGCTCCAAGCTTCAAATCGTGAAGATATGTAGGACTCAGACACTCCAAAAGAAATATACAAGGTAAGAAGTTTGTTTTATATGTTATTCTCGTGTCTAGACCTACATAAATATTTCACGATATTTCAAAATCCCTCTCCACAATCAATTTTTTTGTCTATTCGAACATTGTGATATAGTGAGTTCAACCATATTCTAATGACTGTGTAAGACTAGTTGTTGTGGATATCTATGCAACTTTAGTAATTTATTTTACAAATTTTGCATGTATGGAAGGGTATTTTTACTGTCATAGTGCATGATGAACCTGTTATTTAGGACAAAATACTAAAAAAATGTCCCAGCAAGTAGTCATAAATTTATGCTTTGTAAATAGCTTCTATCTGTTAAAATACACATGAAAGAAATGCATTTTTTATTTTCGCTATCAATGCTGAACAAGTGCATTCGCCAATTATGATAGAAATATGGGTCTATGACTGGGAATTGCTTCAAATACTTGAATTATGCCGGGCACCTACACTGGACCACTCCCACACCAAATACATGTAATCTTACCCTAACACATCTATGCACTTCAATCCCTGAAGATGAGAGTGATGTTAGCTCTCGAAAGCTCGGAAACCTATCCAGAAATCACCTGGTTGATATCCCGAGAAAACCTCTCCATTACAAAGGTTGTATCATAATAGAGTAAATAACTTGAAGAACTTATTTTGACTAAACTATATGGAATACAACAATGATATTTGTTGTGCATGAATCAGTAACGTTTCATGTTTCCATGAATGTCTACAAATGGCTGCAAATGTGCAATGTGGCTTCTGCCAGTTATGTGACACACATCCTATCGAAATTCTAGTTTTATTCTAGTTCTAGCCACACTTTTCCCAAGAACTCTTTGTCCACCAAAGCAAGGGCGTTTCTCATTCTCTCCTTTAGCTATTGCATATTCTACGACATAGGTGGCACACAGACTTTGTCTTTCACAAGGCCACAAATGCAGAAGTCTAGAGGTGTAAGATCTGAGAGCTTTAAGACAGCCTGCTTTTTCTGCACCTGTGTCATTTTTTTAACACTACATCAGCGCAGTGCCACAATGACTGTGTTTACAAAAGTCTTGCATATGCCAAATATTTTGTTCGTCATCCTCTGTATTTTTCCTTGATACATTTTTTTAAAAACAAATGGGTTACATATAACACACAGATACTCAAAAAACACTGTTTGGGAGAATTGCTTAAAGAATACTAAATACTCATTCTTATGACTTGAGGTCCTATCCTCTGCCTGTGCTCTGGACACAATTCAATAAAAGACAGTATTGCATTCCAGTACTAATAGTTAGTATTATATTCAAGCTAACATAATATTGAAGGTTATTAGGGACTAGATCTCTAGATTGTAGGTGTTAACCCAGCATCACAAGGTTAACTGAATCTACTAGAAGGAAATAGCACAAATTTCAGTCTTGAAAGACAGGTAATAAAGTGGCGATGGGCTTCATTTACTGAAAATGCATCACTCAGGAAGGGATGCATGGAGATGCTATCCTGCAGTTAAGAAAATTATTGAAAAGCATCCCCTCCAGTTAGGATAATTTGCATAAGCATCCCTCACTCATTTCATTGGCCCCACATCGATCCTAACTTCTATCCCCAAACTTGAGCAAGCATACTCACAACAATTTCCACTTCGAACAATGTAGATCACAAAATCATGGCATACAGGGGAAAAAAAACCGGTTTAACAGAAATGCCCACAAAATTTCAATATGGAAGGAAAATGAACATCACATAATCCCCATAAATAATATTGATATTTAACTCATAGGCCGTATACTCTGAAGGACAGAAGAGTGTGTACCAGCCCTTAGGGCAAATGGATAGTTGCCCCTATGGCCCCACCTAACATTTATTTTTGGGCCCCTTTGAAGTAACACATAACAGGTGTAGAAATGTGGAAAATTTATCTCAACTTTTACCACTAATATTAGTTTTATGTGTGGTATTCAAAATGTAAGTTCCCACCATATATTTTCAATGGGGCCTCAAGCCATTACACATTTAAATAAGAGCTAATGAATTAACAAGTTTAATTGTTTATTGTGTAGCATTAACACATCAATATATGAACAACTGAATATTTCTACTGAAATCATAACTATATACAATTGACAACCTGGACAATTACGTCAAACTGTGTAGCTATAAAAGCATGAGATTAAGGTGTTTATTCTATTGATGGCCATTTGAGAGCAAGTAAGTTAATTCTGCATTTCAGAGGGGATCTAAATGCCAAGTTCCCCGGGCCCCTTTCCTCATTTGGGAACTAGATTTCTGTTTCGTTAACCATTTTTTTTATTTTTTTTGCATAAGTAACACTATCTGCTGAATCTCTGGGATTATATAAAATTTCATGGGCATAGAGAGAGAACATTATGGGGCCTCTACGCCACTGGTTTTCATCATATGGCAAGTTACACACAAGCACTATCCCTCCCACCTCCCCCGGGTGATATATTCCAGTACTCTTCATTGTATTGTCCAACTTCAATGTAATGGTTGATTTTTGGAACATGCATGTGGGAGCAGAAGAAACATGCATGGAAGTGGGTTTATTATCGTTTAAAGTTTGTGAAAAGAAAATCTAGCTCATCAGTCACAGAAAGTCCTACACATGCATTAATCCCATAATAAAAAGCATGTTCTGGTAATAGCACACATAAATTTAAACAGGTAGATGTGTGTTTTAAGATAAAAAGGCAATGTATGCATGTAAATACAAGAAGACAGTGTCAATATCTTATGCTTATCTAACCTAACCTACCTATTTCACTTTAGGCTGAATGACACAGAACCAGATTTCCTACTGGAATGCCCTTGTTGACGCCGAACTGCGTACCAGGTGTACCAATGATGGCCACCAGATTTGTTTTGCTGACTAGACTGTGTTCTAATCGCAACTTGCTTCTCTGCTCGATGCTGCAGTAAAAAAAAGTGAGAGTGAACATTTGTTCTTGTCTGGTCTTTGATTGTATATTGTGCAATTTTTTTCATTGCTCAACAAGGAAAAATTTCAAGTAATAAGATGCATTCATGTTAACATTTAGGAATTTATCCATAGCAAAGAAATTTGTACATGACAGATACGATTAGCCAATAATGAGGATCTTTATTATTACCAGAGTTAGGATTTTTAGGGGAAAATTTCATTGGGAAAAAGGAAGGGAAAAGGTGCTAAAATAAGACCCAAAAAGGGGCAAAAAAGGTGCTGATAATTATACTACTTATTAAAACTTTCCCTCCTATTTTATTAGTCGAAGCTATTCACTTGAAGCTGTGTACACATCACACACATAGGTTGTGTTACAGTTATTCACCAGAGTCGGGGAAAAACACAAAGCTGTTGTACCTTACAACATTAAGCATTTCTAAATTTTTAAAAGTGAGTTTGTTTATTTTCGGAGATAAAATATCTTTATATAAGCTGAAGCTTCTCTCTATATCCACAGAAACAAGTGGGGCAAACTTAGTATTCACTCGGAATGGCAACTCTGTGGAAGTGGCAAATCCCACAACATCCGGATTCTTGTCAAGACTAGCCTCAAGTTTGTCTCTGGCAAAACCATCTAACAGCCCCCTCACAGTAGTAAAGATATCCCTTTGTTTTTTTGATTTTCGACGCCTTGTTCTTCTAAGGTTTTGGTGGCTGTCGACAGGTACTTGTAGGAATGTACACAAAATAGTTATTTTTACAAAACATCTATCTTGTCTAGGAGGAGAAGTTGTTGTTGCTTTGGAAATTGCACCTGCGTCGGTTGAATACAGGGAAAGCACAAACTCCGTATTTTTTTCAAAATTTTCACACAGCAATGCAGCACACTCAATCCATGATTCCCAGCGAGTAATGATGGGGAAATGTGGCAGGCGCAGGCAGGTAGTTTCTCTGTAGGCAAGAATGCGACTCTTCAGATCAGATATGAAGTCATTTACAATGTTGTATTCGTTCCTAACAGATTCAGAAACAATGTTAAGGGCATGAGCCAAACAGGTTACATGCTTTAACTTAGGGAACAACGGCTTCAGGTTAAATGCCGAAAGCATGTAGGGAGCCTGGTCAGTAACTACAACAACAACTTTTTCGAACTGAATTCCACCGGGCCACAGTTTTTAACAGAAATCCATAAATGACTGCATCACTGTAATGGCATTTGTAACCTGCAACTCATGCATGTTTAGTAACATGGGCTTAACTTCCTCACCTGTCAGGAAAAACCAAAATGTTCAAAAAATATCGTTGCATTGAGTCTGTCCTCTCATCCAGAATGACACCTATATCGCAATCTGACACTTTCACCTTAATTTTATGAACAGTTTGTTCATACACAGGTTCAATAAAGTTTTTCCTTAACATACGCTCATCGGGCACTGACAACCGTGTGTACTTTTCAAGGAACCCTTTCAAGGCCGGATGGTGGATCCCCGCCTGTGCAAAAGATACACACAAGTCAACATTAAATTCCTTTAAATTTTGGTTCTTGGAAGAACACTGCTCAAATGCATTGCGTAAGAGAGGCTGCCGAGATTTACTTCCTTGCAGATTCTTGTTCTTTTGATGGTTAAAGCTGGAAATATGTTGCTGGATGCGATCTCTCTGGTGTTTTTCATCTAATGTGATTCCCATATCACAAACCATGCATCGAATAACAGTTCCATCACTTTCTATGAACTTGTGCTTAAATTCTTGAGCCAGACTGAGAAATTGGGATCTGGGCACTTTCGGCATGGTAAAGTACATGCACTAACAGCATCTAACAGAGTGAAAAAGCAGGTAAGGAACTTACAACCACAAACAATATCTGTCCATTGCGCACACATGGAACGTGAAACCCACCACTTCAGAAACACATTGTTGCTTGACTGCTTCCAAGACCAACCTGCGTTTCCTTCATCCTTCTATCTGATGCATATCAGTAGCGGTCCTTCCATTGTTGATTTCAAATAGGCAACAATCAAGCACAGTTTAAATACATTCAATTTCAGTGAACAATGTGAAAATATCTTAAAGAGAAAAGTATCGCGAAAAAAGAAAATAAAAATTCAGTGATTTGCTCAGGAAATATATTTAACAACAAAAGTAAAAGGACACAAAAAGGGGAGGAAAAGCGATTAAGAACACAAAAAAGGGGGAAAATAGATAAATGTCCCAGAAAAGGGAGGGAAGGGGAAAGGTTATCAAAAAAGGGGAAAAAAGGTGCTGGAAAATTAGCTCCATTCTCACGTTGAGGCAACATTTCACACACTGAGTCCTTCCAGAGAGGTCTCACTTTCAGTACGAAAAAAGGTGCGCACCTAAAAATCCTAACTCTGATTATTACCAGTGTATTAAAATGCTTGACATATTTAGTTGAACAAACCTTTTATTATTGAATTAAACCTGCAAACCTTATGTATAAAAACATACCAGACTTCATGAAAAAGGACGTTGAATACACATTGATGGTACCAGTTTCATAGATCGGAGACACATTAAAATTGGATATTTTGTGTTTAGCATGGTTCGTACTTACCAATTGTGTATTGCGGAACATAGTTCAAGGTGCCATTATGCTTTTTACATGAAAACAGACAATTTTTCTACTAAAATAACGCATTTTTCTAAGTGCTACCGAATGCACGTAACGGTGCGATATCACTTACCTTGCGAATGATATAGCTTCTTTTGTTTTCGAATATCAGTGTTTCCAATATTCTTCAACGGAAAATACCTATTATCGTGTTCGTCACGTGTGCAAATTGTACATTATCCATGGGTAGCTGACGGATAGCCCCACAAACCATTCCAATAAGGTTAGGTTAGGTTTAGTTCAAATAGATACCACAATGAAAGAAAATACCTCGAGTAACGTTGGAAATCTTAGAGAAACTAATTTCTTCTGTAAAAATGAAGAAATGTGTCTCCGATGTATGAAACTGTTACCCACTTTGATTACCACTTATTCCAATTGAACCAATGTCTAGCTAATATTATTTTTCTTCTTAGACCTTTAGTTTTGGCAATTATGAGGAAAATAGCAGCAGTAGCTATTATCCTACGACGCTCTTTCTCAAGTCATGCATCGATCTTTTAAGCTTGTGTGGTCTGAAAAATGCTTTGGCCACCAGCAAGTATGGTAACGAGTATTGTGCGAAGCAAAAACTAGTAGGTGAGAAAGTACCACACCACTAATCCAAGTCCAGAAAGAAATCTAGTCTCTTCACAATAACATTTCAGAAGAGAAATTACATTTTATTGGGCTTGATTGGATGACCCATGCAAAGTTAGTGAGCTAACGCAAAATGCCTTTTGATTACTTTTCTCTCTTTTTTTTGTGAAGTAGGGGAAAAAAGGTTTCGCTTATCACCAAACAGAAAAAAACACTGTATACAGGTAACATAAACTGATATTCCACAACATGTGGCCAATTCTATAAAAGAAAATGAAAAGCACTCTTGAAGTATAGGTATGGTTATTGCATAGGCAAATTAGAAAAAGAAAACATCAGCAAATTATACTTGTTTATGCAATAATATAATCACTTCCTAAGCTTCCTTCCACTGAAGAACATAATTTTAAATTGAGAGGTAAGTTGCCCAGCTTAAAATATGATTTCGTTAAACAAAAAAAAAAAAAAAAAAGTTTTCAATTGAAAATATCTTAATTATTTTACAGGGGTTTGCCAAATTTTCACCATTGCATAAGCACATGGCAAAACATGTAAATCGTGACACCCGGTTATTCATTTCCATTTATCATTCCACTATTCAGAAAGCATGTAGTAAAGTTTGTACAATTATTGGACATGTAGCCATAAACAAAATATGTATGCTATCAACTTCGCCTTTGCATCGGAGTGGTTTGGGAACACCTCAGATAAGAAATGATATTTTTCCTGCACAAATTTACTTCAAACAATAATTTTCACATTAAAACACACACAGATACACGAAGGGATATATAATTGCACATGCCTGTGAAAAAATTGCAAACCACCAAAACGACCATGATAAATCTGATACAAATCCTTTCTTCATGCTGCTTGTATCCACAAATTTACTTCTCTATGTCCGGAAACGTATGTATTGCTTGGCCAAATTAACTTGTACCCGGTCGAATTGTGTAACTGCATGCTACACAGTTGGCACATCATTTTCCTTCGCTTTTAAAAGTAAAATATAATTATTAATAATAATTAGAGCCCGGAAATTTGGCAAAATGCATCTTTTTATCTACTGGATATATTGATAAAATTTTTCCGGATATACGTTTTTTACGTTGTTTCGAATGTTTTAGAAGCCTTTTCATTTTGCCTATTTGAGACCCCACTGCCTATTTTTAATTATAATGCCTTTTTTTGCCTTTTTCAATTAAATTGGACCATTTTTTTTTAAAAAAAAAGTGTGTATATAAATTATTTTTCTCCCAAAAAACGTTGTTGGCATTTATTTTTCTGTTTATTATGTGAATAATTTTCGCCTTATTTAAGTAATATTGAACTCACGCATGTTTCAACATTGCTGAAGGAGAAAAGTGTGAGAAAAAAGTATTTCATGCTGAGTTAGGATATTGCCTTTCGGTTAACATTTCCTTGTGCATGATTGACTGCTGAAAACCTGTTGCAGAACATCTGCACAATTACGTCATCACGTCCAGCATTCGTGTCAGGACGTTATTGACAAGAAACAGCACTAATGCCCAAACGCCTTTGCATGGATTCCAAAATCAAGTTCTCTATCTTTAGTTTAGTTCTGCACTTTGGAGGGAAAGGATCGTGTAGTTGTCATCATGCTGAAATTTAGTGTGCCATTAAGTGGTAAGTTACGTGCGTGAATTTGGTGAAAATTGAAATGCTCTTCCCAATGTAGATTTTAACATTTTGCCAGAAATTATAGATAAAAGTAAGCGACTTTCAAATGTGCCTTTTTTCGGTTTATTTTGCCTTTTTTTCATTTTTAGTGCCTATTTTCCACATTATAAATGCCTTTTTGCCTGCCTATTTTAACGAAAATAAATGCCTGAATTCCGGGCTCTAATAATAATAATAAACTGCTTCGTATTGACTTCGATTGTACCGTCAGCGTAACCGGATGTTCAAGAGGTATCAGGTGAATACATATAAATCTTTAACACCGTCGCTTTACATGATAATATGAGGTTCGTCGTATCTCTGAAAAAGTTCGCAAAATGCTGTTTTCATTTCGTGATTTGTGGTATTTTCTTTACACTACAGCACATGAAAATGATTACTTCACATTTAAAAACAAATATTATTCTTGTCCTATATAATTTTGAACATAATTAATATGAAACTATACTTACATTTTCAATTAAACGATGAATATCTTCAATATCGCCGCCAGATTGTCAGAACTGCTTACATATGGAATGACGTCAGTCAATAAGCGCGTTGCTAGGTAACTGCAGTGTTGCTAAGCACTGCTCGCACATACGCTTGCTTGCTTGCATGCTTTATCGTGGCTCACAACGCCTATCCTTTGCGGTTTCTAGCCATCGGGACCGCTTTATTTGATCAAACTTCTTCTTGTCTCCTGTCGTTATTCCTTATGGCACCTGCACAATACACTTTCACTTTCACTCGTGATTTTCACTATGGGAGGGTATCCTGTTAGGTATGTTACTCTGTGATCTTCCTTATTGTTTTTGTTTTTTTTCCGTGCGAAGCTATATAACGTCCACGTGATGGGAGCTCGAGGCTGACTTATCAGGGTTGGGATTGACACCGGAAATGGAACAGCTAGTCGAAGTAGAGTATGATACAACTGTTCCCGATAGGCTTGTCGCAGGGTTGGCAAAATTTGTGTTTTTTTAAAAAAGAACAAAACAAACTGGTTTTTTATTTTAAACATAGTTTTAAACATGAGTTAAAAAAACATGTTTTAAACAAAACAAATTGAACCTTTTCCCAGTAAATTATAGTTAAAGTCGTTAAAGAGAAAAAATACTCATTTTTATGAGTACAATGGCGACAAGGACAGTTTATTTACCTTTGGAGATAAGGTTTACCATACTGCAGCGTAGGGGTGTGCGGGACAGAATTTTTTGGGTGGGACGGGAAATTCTTTAAATCCCGACATTCGGGACGGGAAAAATTCTCAATTTCCCGAAAAAGTCGGAAAATTTTCGGACGGGATGTATTCGAAATTTCCCAAAGCTCTTGAAATTTCGAATTCTACCCGTAATTTCCATCTTAAGTGCTTGCTTTTGCACTTCTGGTAGAAAACCTAACAATTTCCGATAAGTTCCAGACATTTACAATGCAGAGAACGTCTAGAATTGACGACGTATTAAAATGACCATTCGGAATTTCCAGACTGCTTGGGATCCCAAAAAGTCGGGAAGTCGGGATCGGGACGGAAATTTTCTTTCCCGATCCCGGCCCCGACTTTTCGGGATCCCGCACACCTCTACTGCAATCATAGGCGCCGACTCCATGGGGCTTGGGGGGGGGGGCAGATGTGGGGGCAGAGCCCACCAAATAATTTTGCTTAAGAGGATCTAATGCATTATTTTGCTTCTCTTGTAAAGTTTACTCTGAATTGTGCCACATGAACTTTACTTTAAATACACATTTATAATTTTCTAGACCATCAACTTTGGGGGACTCAAACCGCTAAACCATCAACTTTGGGGAGGCTATGACCAGAGACAGCAAAACACATGATTTATTACTATATACTAAGTATGTGATTATGAGTATTGTTAAAATTTTTACTAAAAAAGAGTTTCAAAAGACGATGTGCATGAACTAGGGTAGTGGATGGGACGTTCGGGCTACAAATGGCTCTCGCATGACATTCAGAACGAGATCATTGATATATTAGGGAGATCTGTTTTGCGCTCCGTGGTAGCAGATAATAAAAGTCGGGAATATTTTGCTATTATGGTTGACGAAACTTATAAACGAAACGAATAAAAAAATGATATTTTTGAGGAATTCATGGGCTTTTATTAGGGGTGTGCGGGACGGGAAAAATTTTCAATTTCCCTACTGAGTCGGGAAATGTTCAAAATTTCCCGAAGCTCTGAAAATCTCGAATTATACACGTCATTTTCACTTCAAGTGATTTCTGGATTCAAAACCAACAATTTAAGGTAAGTTCCAGAAATTGACAATGCAGAAAGCGTCGAGAAATAATGACATATTCAAATGAGCATTCGGTATTTCCCGATTGCACGGGATCCCGAAAATTCGGGAAATCATTTCCCGAAGTCCGGATCGGAACGGGATTTTTTTTTCCCGATCCCGGTCCTGACTTTTCGGGATCTCGAACACCCCTAGCTTTTATGAGATTCCGAACACTGAGCCCAAAACTTAAAAAAGGGAGAGAGTGAGTCATTCATTATAATAATTTTGACAAGTTGGCGCCCGTGACTGCAGGGACAAAAGTTGTGGGTAATAGCTCCCTTTTCCCGCCACTACTGAAGTAGGTTAGGATTTATATTCATCTAAATTTCAAGAAACTAAATATTATAGAATTACTATCCTCGTCCTGAAAAAATCACGGTGAAATATTTCCTGCTGCCTGAACAGTTTATATAGCAGAAAACAACCTGCAGTGTCATAATAGCATAATAGATTCTCCAGATGAATTTATCTTTCAAAGTACAAAATTATGTTACCAAAAGTAAGCATCTGCGCTTCATTCAGTTATACAGAACAATGAATCGTATCGCAAAAGAAAAAAAAATCACGTCATGATCAAAATCACGCATTGTGTATGTAGATAATTAGTTTCCATTTCAAGCTTCCACCAGTCTCAAACTTACAGGACGATACGAAACAAGGAACTGAGAGGTTTCGATTTCTACAGTAAAGCACGGGTCTTTCTTGTCGCACAACAATTTTGCTACAGCTAGCCTGCCTAACCTAACAACATAGGCATTTAGCCTAAAATTAAAAAGCTTTCTCCCGTGACGTCAGAACATAATGTTGCTCAAGTGTTGTGCGATAAATGAGACCTGCAAAGCACGGATTAATTGACACAGATTCAATGAAAAACAGGGTTGCCAAACAAAAAAAATTATGAGACTATAAAATATCTACCACCAAAATGTGTTTTAAACACTTGTAAAAAAAACATGTTTAAAACACATTGTTTTAAACGTTTAAAACATTTGTAAAAAACAAAGCCGTGTGTTTTAAACGTTTAAAACAAAGTGTTTTAAACACTTTTGTTTTAAACATGCCAACCCTGGCTTGTCGTAAGGGGCATTGGAAAAACAGATGAGTTATTGTTTGGCTGGGTTCTCCGCATTGACAGGAAGTTATAGGTACCGCATTTATTCTTGCCAAATGTTGATTCACCAGAACGTGACCCGTGCGCATTGTCAAGTTGAACACAATCACGGCCCGAGGTATTTTCAAAGATTGATACCAAGGTTGTTTTGTACCGATGTGCGTGTTCCACTTATAGGTGGTTGTGTTTTGTAATTCGTGTGCACACCATTCATCCCATTCGTGTTGGATTTTCATTTTTACGCGAGGGAGCAAGTCTGTGTAAGGCAAGCGTAAGGGGGTTACGTGTTCGAGTGTCCGAGCTTGCTTTGCGTAGATGTCTACGAAGTCGTGAGATTTGTTTTGATTGGACTGTGCTTTGATGTAGGTAAAGGTCACTTCTTGTCCGCGTTTTCGGAGCCGTAACGCTGCACTTTGAATAAGATAAGGGAAAATCGTAAGTTTATAGGCTGCAGTGCCTGCTCTTGACAACGTTTGGAGCACGCTCAAGGCGTCGGTCAGTATAAGACATTGTGGAAGGCCCGACGCGAGAATATGAAGTAATGCTCTATATATTGCATACATTCCGCCGAAAAAATGGACGCGTCGGGAGGTAATTTAAATTGTCTGATTATGTTCTGGGACGGGATATAAAATGCAGAACCTACTGCGGTATCGTCTTTTGATCCATCCGTGTATGTTAATGTCGACTCCGGCCATCTTTCTTGATATTTTCCATGTTCACCACGGTCGACGTAATGGATATCTAGATTTGGCTCTATGGGGATATTTAATTGATATATGAGTGGGTGGTCGTGGGTAAATGACAGCTGATAGGCCTCTGTGTCTATGAAATAGCAGTATAAGAAATAATATCGGGGGGTTGAGTGATCTATACGCTTTATTATCTCCCATTGTCTTTGGATGGCAAATTCTCTATTGAAAGGGTGGGGGTGCATAGCCCATGTTTTGAGTAGAAATTGTACCGTGAGTTTTTTTCGTCTGTGAGTAAGTGATTGTTCATTACTCTCGAGATGGACACTCACATTTGGGCTGGAAGGCATTAGGCCGAGGCACGATCGTAAAGCCTGTCGTTGTAAGATATCTAACGAGTTCAGGATTTTTGTGTTTGCCCCACCGTATACTGGGGCTGCGTAATCGTATAATGATCGAACGCAATTTTTAAAAAATAAGAGCTTAATGTATGGATGACTCCCCCACTTAGTGGTGGATATGCTTCGTAATATGTTATTTTTTTTTCCTTTTACTTTGAGGTATTCAATGTGGGATCTCCACGTTAGTTTTCTGTCGAAAAAAAATCCGAGATATTTATAGGAGTCTACAAGAGGTATATTTTGGATACTTGGTATATTGTTTGGATAAGTTAAAGGTTGTCGGTGATTGAAAATTAGGATTTTTGATTTGGAGGGTGAGAAGCTTAGTCCTATACTCCACAGGTTATCCCGAAGTACTGTAATAGCCCTTTTTAGAGCAAGTATGCCTTGAGTGGCATCAGAAGTTTGTTTATAACAACATAAATCGTCGGCGTATTGTAATACTTTAAAGTCAGCGAGATCTAATTGGTTGATGTGGTGGGTATATATATTGAATAGTAGGGGGCTGAGGGGGGACCCCTGTGGTATTCTGGTTCGTACTTTTCTGGCCCCGTCCACTCGATCATCGAACCAAAATACAAGTTTTCGTTCATTATATAAATTCCAGATAATATTAGCAACGGAAGGGTGTATTGATAATTTGTCTAATACATTGCATAGTATTGGGATGTAAATCATAGGCTTTCTCAATGTCTGTAAACAGGCTAAAACAAAAGTCCTTAGTTATCTGACTATTTTGTATTGCTACTGTGAGAGTGGATACGGCATCTTGGCTGCCGTGATTGAACCTGAATCCCATTTGTGTTGGGGGGAAAAATTGTTGCTTTTCCAGGGTCCAGTTTATTCGATGTTGTAATGTTTCTTCAAAAAGTTTGGTGAGTACCGGAATTAATACTATGGGTCGATACGATTGTGCGTTGTTGCGAGGTTTGGATGGTTTGAGGATAGGAATTACGATATGATTGTTCCAGGTTATGGGGATAATACCGGTGCGATATATTTCATTGTAAATTTGTACAATGAGGTGGATACCTTCGTCCGGCAAGTGGCGAAGTACGTCATATGTAATGCCGTCATATCCTGGTGCGGTATTTTTGAGGGAGTCCAAGGTATTTGTGAGTTCTAATGCGGTTACCGCGGGAAAGTCATCCGTGAATGTTGCGTTTAATCTTTCGTCGTGTTTATAACCCGAGCTAACCGAGGGGGGGTGTTAATAAAGATATGAAGTCGTTTTCCCAGGTTCGGTCTAACGTTTTCACCTTACTTTGGGTGGGTTTGCGAATAGAGTTAAATTTGTGCCAGATGGAGCTTATGCTATCGCTGCGATCTAATGTATTGCAAAAGTTTTGCCATGCTGCTCTCTTCGCCTGGAGGTAAGGTTTTTTTTTTGCTTTCGCTTGTAGGCGTTTTAGTTCAATCAAATTTTCTCGGAGGTGGTGTCGTTCATATTTTCGGAGTTGTTGTCGTTTTCTGATTTTAATGGTTTCGCAATCTCTCGTCCACCAACTTATGGATGGATATCTGGCCGGGATACTAAAGCGGGTACGAGTAGCACTGTGGTCCATAGCGACCGTATCATTTCGATGAGATTGGAGTAAAGTAGGTTGATATTTCGTAATGATAAAATTGGCATGTATATCCGTGAGAACGTGGCTTTGAACGCATCCCAGTTAATGGAGGCTTTATTCCATCGCCGTACTGGGGGTGTCTGGCTGTTAGCCAAACCTGGGGGTCGGAGATTGTGACGACGTCTGATTAAGAGAATGGGTGTGTATTCGCTGCCCCGTAAGTCTGCGTCTTTATGCCACGCGAACTGAGGGAATATTTCCGGAGACGTTATCGTCAGGTCTATGCAGGATGGGTTATTTCCGTTGAGAGGGTAATGGGTGGGGGTGCCATCGTTACAGAGAATGAGGTTATTCTCAGTGATCCATGTGTCAATTTGCGTTACCTAGTCTGTCGTTATGTTTGTCAATGAAAGGCTATTCCAACGTTATCATTACCGAAGGTAAGAGTTTGTCGTGTAAACCAACAATAAAATTATGTTTGATAAACGTTTAAGATTATTTAATGTAAGGTAAAGGTTCTCCTGCACATATGACCGCGGCATGAAGGCACATTTAGGGGGTGTGGGGGTAGGGCCCCACACATTCTCGATCTCTGCAATTTTGGAGATGTGATCAGCACAACGCTCCGGCCGCCTAGGAATTAATTCAGATTTTGCAAGAATTTGATTTCGTCCTTGCATAATAGAATGGGTTTGTTATGGAGGGAGGCAACCTCCAGATCAAGGACGTATTTAGGGGGTCCGAACCCCCTGCAAAACTTATCAAGTAATAAAATTAAATTATCAAACTATACTTATTTACGGAGCGATTTTACAATACCGGGAATTTCTCCATTTTGTTTGAAATTCGGCATACTCACTAAATTAGGGCTCCTAATCACGAATCTGAAGTTAAAATTTGGCGCTCACCTGTCAAACTTTCAAAATAAGAGGGTCAGTCATCGCAACCGACAATGCACAATTGCTCATTATTTAGCGCAAGATTTTCCGTTTCGAATACTTAAAGAACGAAATATATATATATATATATATATTCCTGATATTACTACGACCCTAAAATTTAACTATGTTTCCTAACCTAACCTAGCCTAACTTACCACGCGCCAATGGTTCGTGGGGCTAGGGCCAATGGTCTGTGGGGCTAGCCATAATTCAGGAATTTCTATACGCGAGCGCCAAATTTTAAGTGCAGATTCGTGATTAGGACACCCAAATTAATAGTAAGTATCCGAAATTTCAAACAAATTGGAGAAATTCCCTGTATTGTTAAATTATACCTTATTTACAGGCACGTATCTAGAAACATGTTTCGGGGGGTCCGAAACATAATAATGTTTAAACAAAAATAATTACTCCCTCTGTCCCATAATTATTGTCCGGTTCACCTTAGGGATGGCCAAACTGACCCGGATCCGAAAAATCCGGATCCGTTCGGAACCGGATCCGGATTCAAAAGTTACGGATCTGGATCCGGATCCGAAGATTCCGGATCCGGGTCCGAAAGTTCCGGATCTGGATTCGGTTCCGAAAGTTCCGGATCCGAAAATTCCGAATCCGGGTTCGGGTCGGGTCCGGGTCCGGGTCCGAAAGATCGTGCACGAGTGTGTTAGCCGATGCGTAACAAAGTATTTTACGAACAACACTTGAAAAAAATCTTGTAGGACTAACTAATGAAATTTTTTTTTGTAATCGAAGATCATAATACGTTTTAAGGTGTGGTAATATTATAATGGGATTGAGATACGAAACTCTCGGATCCGGATCCGGAACTTTCGGATCTGGATCTAGATCTGGAACTTTCATATCCGGATCCAGATCTGGAACTTTCGGATCCGGATCCGTTTGGCCATCCCTAGTCTGAAGTACATAGTTGGTCTTACAATACTTCTCTCCCTGGCAGTTTTCAATGCATTATAGAAAAAATGATATTGCTCGCTTCGCTCGCAAGAAATTTTTTATATTCAAATTATTGCAACCTGAAAACAATATTAATTTAATATGGCGCAGCATTCTCTCCTTTATATCATTTTAATTTAGATTGTTCGCCCGCCCCCTCTCAGCTACGGCTCTGAACTTTTACGAATGTACGAAAAAAAATACGAAATAGTAATGCATAAAATTTGTAATCGAGGATGGCAATTGCCTCTTAAGCCCCATTATCACTGCAGGTGCCCTTGGCCGTCTGGAAGAGAAAGTAAAGAAATACATGAAACTAATTCCATCTTGATAGTATCATTTTGTACTACTACTCTTAGATTCTGCTAGCCTTGCTTTTCTTTACTTCAATCATAGAATTCAATGTTTGTCCCCTTGCCCACATATAATTTATTTCCGACCAAGGTTGGGGAAGGTAATGCTACCCTGCTCCCCCTATGTTTGCGCCACTGGCATGCAACTCATGTTAAATAATTCCCCAAGCAAGGACGACCTGATGATATATTGAAAGCGCCTGAAATGTTTGTTCAAGTGCGACTTGGAGAAAAGAGGAACAACAAGTAGGCGGAGAATAAAATTGTTTCACAACAATGACAAATAAGAACTCAATGAGCTGTAGGCAAATATTGAAAAACACAAACAGGCCACTTAAAACAAAATGAGATACAATTCTGTCGAAAGAAAACACAGCGGTCTCTGATCATTAAAGAGACTGCCTGCAGTACTGGAAAATATATGCGGCTTCTCTTTCAATGCTTCGCTGTTGTATATACAACAGGTCTCACTACAATACCTAACATTCGGGTGCTCAATGTGACAACGGCATATGACACTGTGAGAGTTAATGTTTTCAACATAGGTTTTGAATAGGGGGTGCTGAAATGGGTGCGCCTGAATTATGTTTTAAACGTTTTATTTGTTTAAAACAGGCTCTTTCGGTTCTTGTGTAAAACACTGTTTAAAAGAAAAAAATATTTTGTTTCTTTAAAAAAAAATTGCTAGCGCTGGTTATTCCTGAGTAAACAAAAAATAATCAATCACACAATTCGATTAGCGATGGCGGGGAAAGAACTTCCGGTTTGGCCAATTTTCCAATGTGAACAAGTGGAATACAGATCGCTGCGAAAGGATCAACTAGTGATCGAGTGCGCTGAAACTGTAGTGTTGTGTGAGATAGGATCAATTCCTTTACTACTACTCATATCCCGTTGATAAGTGTTTTAGTATCATCTTTGTACATCTTTCAGGAATTTAAATTTGTGTCGTGTGGAAGCCGGCAATTGCCGGCCTCATTCAACCACCACCAGGCACGTATCCAGGAATTTCTTTCGGGGGGGTGGGGGGTGGCTGAACATCATCTTTTAAGGGGTATAGATGAAACCTCACAATTGTATGTTTAAGGGCTGTGGTGGCGATTGGGTTCCAAAACGGGGGGGCAAGGAAAGTTTACTTTCTCTTGATAGACAAGGCTTAGCATTAAGAGGCAAAAAAAATGGGGAGCAATTATCCCCTAAATCGTTGCCACTCTTTAAGGCTGCCATTTTAATCAGAACTTGAAATCGGAACGTTTTTTACCACTCGACTCCCCTGTTTCTATGCATTAACATTGTGTGCCAGAACCATCTGAGTGTGCGTGTTTGTCCATTTCTTCTCATCAGGCATCACCACATCTATGGTGTCTTGAGTGTTTTTACGAAGCTGTTACACATGCACGGGATGGAAAATCCACTCAACAACGCGAGATTCAAACTGTAGGCTGCAAGGTGGACGCAGACAGTTCTCGAATATTTCTCCAATTTGAGCCTGAACACCACTACTGTGTCTTGTCCTCACATGGTAGCAGCTCTTATAAAAGCCGAAACCCACTAAATTGTTCATATTCAGGCCTCTGAAAACCCTTTCATTCCCAACACATCTAATGTTTCGTCTCCCAATATTATCAAATGTTTACTTATTTATTTCTAGTGACGTGCCCAAGGGAGAATTGGTGGGGTCATAACCCCAGGTGATCCACTATTCCTCAAAAAAGGAACGTCAAAGCCATTCTTTATCTCGGACATATTTTTTTTAAAAAGCTCACCAGAAGTTTTTATCATTTCGTATTCGACACTTGGGTAAAATGCGTTCTTCCTGCAGGTTTCGATATTATCCTTTAGGGTGCTTTCGCCTGCCTTCGCACCTAACCTTGACACAATACGAATTTTCCATTCTTGTGACTTGGATCTTCAAGACTTAAGTAGATTTCAGACCGAAGTGATACGCGATACATGACTTTCATCGTCACCTCGAAGCGGCCGGTGGGAATGCCCCTCAGTTCTCTTCTTTCTCCTTTATTTTCTGTGCTTGTTAATAAAACAGGTAACATATTACAATTTGACATACGCAGAACATGTACTATGTAGCCTATACATTTTAGCGCGAACTCAGTCGAAGTCAAGGGTGGCTCGGTGGCTCAGTTGGTGGAGCAATGGCATGGTACATGCCAGAGCCCTGATTCGGGTCCTGGTAGAAACTGCAATTTCCGTTAAAATAACTACATATGCAACATCTTCTTGCTTTCTCGTCTCGACATTCATAAAATGTTCGGCTGTCCCTTCATGGTAGTTAAGTATTTGTGTGTGTGCGAGCCCAGTAGGCGTAAACAAAATTATTTATTTTATGCCATAAAATTCTCGGACTGCATACATGAAACTTTGTTCGGGCACAACTAAATCATCACTCAAAACTTTGATTTTCAGTTGATCTGTGAAGCTTATTTCTGTTGTAATAAACCGGTGAAATATTCACTTTAGAGAGAGAGAGAGACCTGCGATCTCTTCGGCCATCGACCTGAACTATCTGCACTACACTGAGGCTCCGGAAGTTCCGCTGTCGTCAATGTCTTCAGCTTTGGACCCGAACTAGTAGACTTCGTTACTTTACGATATCAGTCCGTCTTATTTTCGAATCACTAGATCTTACAAAGCAAGCAATGGACACTCACAGATCACTAATCGACTGTATGAATTGCCATACTCTGAAAATTCTGAAGTCTCATTAACCAATTCTGTTGTACAGATTAACCGGTAAATTGAAGCCGCCATATTTATATCCTCATTATATTCTAGAACGTTTCGCAGATAAAACGATTCGTTAATATTGCCAGTAGTCCGACTCCTCTTATTCAAGAACGTTCCCTCTCGCGCTTTCCAGAGATTAAAAATTACAACGAATCGTCCTACTTGTGGCGCTACCTTTGTTGTGCAGCTTCCAAAAAGTTCGCTGCGACAACACCGAAAGCGCAAGAAACGTTTACGTGCAATATTATCAACAACGGGGTTATATAGAACATTCTCAGTCTTTATAATTACGAATCTCCTTAAATTATCGTCACAGTATTCAAGAAGACAAATACATAATTTTATGTAGTGTAAACTGAAAAATTCCTGTTTGTGTTTGTGTGTGTGTGTGGGGGGGGGGGGGGGGGGCGGCTCAAGCACCCTGATCACCACCTTGGATACATGCTATTGACAATAACAGGGTTATAGAACATTCTCAGTCTTATTTTTATAATTATGTATCTCCTCAAATTATCGTCACATTATTCAAGAAGACAAAAACATAATTTTATGCAGTGTAAACTGAAAAATTTCCTGAAGGGGCAGTTTGAGCCCCCTGATCCCCACCTTGAATGCATGCTATTAACAATAATAAGGTTATAGAACATTATCAGTCTTGCCTCTATAATTATTACTCTCAAATTATCATCATATTATTCAAGCACCAATATCCTAATTTTATCTAACGTAATCTGAAAAATTTCCTGAAGGGGGCTCGAGCCCCCTGATCCCCATCTTGGATACGTGCTATTAACAATAACAAGGTTATAGAACATTCTCCGTCTTTCCTCGATAATTATTTCTCTTCTTAAATTATCTTCAATTTATTTTATTTCACACCACAAGGAACTAAAACCTTCATTTTATCTAGTGTAAACTGAAAACTTTCGGGGGGGCTCAAGTCCCCTAAGCCCCCCTTGGATACGTGCCTGACTACCACCCATGATGGAAGAACAGGAACGGTCGGCGGCAGCAGGACTTGTAGAATTGGCACAAGTCGGCCACACCAACCCCCACCTCGACACAGAAGATATCTCCATGCTTGAATTAACTAAGGCTGTGTCCGAAAGCTGCAAGACCATACTTGAAGCGAGCATACTTCCAGAGCATACTCGCAGTGCGGTCTTGAAGCCTGGAAGCGGAAAGCTTTCGAACTGCACTTCGACTGCAGCGCCAAAACAAGTGAGGAATGCAACAAAAGTTGCTTCGAAACTAAAATTATCAAACATCGACTGTATGTGCCACTCTTGTTTTCCGTGAACAACACACACATGACTCGGCGTGCAGTTTATATAACACAGCACGTTATTAATTATAGAAATATGAAAGAAATTTGGCAGTGTCTGCTGCCACGTTCTTTTTCTGCTGGAACCTCAAAAAAGATGCGCGTGGCAGTAGACTCGGTCTTTGTTTTATCGTGATTTCATCATGCTATGTATGCAATTACGTCTGTAACACATACTGTAAAGTTGTAGCGATTACTTTCACAAAAATGTTTTAAGATTACGTCCCTCAGCATTCTTCTAATAATAGACCTACATCATCTACATGCTCTCCTAGTTAGGTTAAGTTCTATTAGCATTAAAATAATATCGTTAAATGCTTTCTAAAGAAAAAGGTTCTAAATTACCTGTACATTCATTCCCACTAACCATAAACTTGCATTTCTCTCGTCTTAATCTGTTCTTAAGATTTGTAACATCCCCTTAGCAGACGAATTACGTGGCAGCAGCAAATTTGATGCTTATTCTTGCTGCTGACACGTGCGTGGCAGCAGACTCGGCCAAGAAATTTGCTCTTTCAAATTAATTTTCACACATTCCGCAACATGGTTTACGATCGCGGGAAAAGAAATTGTTTTCTCACTTTTAAACACCTTCTCACTATAGAAGAAAGAAACCACGCATATATGAATAAAACCAATAGGTAAATAAAATTACATAGTATTTTAAAAACTTGTTTACTTACATTTCCACACAATGGAAGAACTACAACTACCAGCTGATTGACTTCAGACGTCCATTTTTTTAACAAATGAAAAGCAAGCACAGATCGCAAGTGTGCACCGCTCGTGTGCTGCGTCCTCTGGTCTTGTACACTCGTTTGCTTGGCGCTTTCGAACTGCACTAGGTGACGTCACTTCCGTCAAGACTGTACTTCAAGTATGTACTTTGTACCTTTTGGACACAGCCTAAAGGTCCAGGTAAACGGACACATGAGGTGAGTGACGAGCCTTCAGTGCACGAAAAAAATTCGCGGCCCACCCAGTATCCACGCACTCCCTTCGTTTACTGGTACTCCTCTGATATACCGGGATCCTATGTCGATTCATTAGAGGGGTTGAATAGAAATATTGGCAAACTTTCTGCCGGTAGTCTCGGCAATAGGCTGAGAAAGGCCGATATTCCAGTCTATCTGATAGAACAATGCGGGAAAATCCGAGTGCGTGTTACATTCAATTCCGCAGAACATGTCAACGTTTTTGTCAAAAATACCCCTTTCCTAGACCATCTTGAAGTACGGGCAAAAAATCCTCAAAGTTTAGTCCAACGAGAAGGTTTTGTTTATGGCATAGAGTTGGATGTCACAGAACAGGATGTCCTTGATGGAATAGCTTCACCCTTTCCAGTTATAAGTGCGAAACGTCTAAAGAAGAAACTTTGAATGATGGAACAGCCAGATTAGTTGATACAAAATTAGTTTGTATCACCTTTCATGGAAAATTTGCTCCCGAAAAGATTCTCATCAACAGTGAAGTCATGGTAGTCAAACCCCGGGTCAGGGCAGTGTTGCAATGTACCGTTTGTATGAGATACTCGCACGGCAGGGCCCAATGTAGGTCCAAACCACTATGCAGTAACTGCGGATCCGAAAGACACTATACCCCTTGTACCAGGCCCCCATTCTGTATTAACTGTAAGCAAGACCATGGCGCCCTTGATGGCACCTGTGGGAGTTGGCGCCAGGAATTACAAATCCAAAATAGGATGGGCATGGAAAAGTTATCCTACCACGACGCAAGACACAAAGCCATGGGAACATATTTGGCCCCTCCTTCCAGGGAAGCGATACTCAACCCGATTTATAATAAACCCCTCGAACCCTGTAAATTATTCCGCCTCCTAGTCAAATCGGCCCACTGTTCAGAGCTTGGAAAAACCCTTTCACAGCGTTGCCAACAGAAGAGCCAAGTCCTTTGAACCCGGAAGCAGGCCCCAGTGTCACCACACGACTCAGTGGGTCCCGCCAACCACACCAAATTTCCCAGACCACGCCATCGGGCACACAGAAGTTTGACAACAAAGAATAGGCGTCCGGGTGTAGAACACTTGGATCTTCGGAATGACTCCAGTTCCATCTAG
Source organism: Lepisma saccharinum (assembly GCF_977018435.1). Classification (NCBI taxonomy): domain Eukaryota; kingdom Metazoa; phylum Arthropoda; class Insecta; order Zygentoma; family Lepismatidae; genus Lepisma; species Lepisma saccharinum. The sequence continues at coordinate 36,877,898 of NC_139230.1, forward strand.
GATACTGATAACGAAATAAATTCTGCAGTACATCCCTCTTCACCGATAGGAAATCAGGCCTTACCTCCTCACCGTTTCCATCCTGAACAATCATCAGTCCCAGAATATGTGGACGGAAAAATCTCAAGTCCCACAAGAGTAACCACACTTCCACGTGTCAATCGTTGCTTAACCTCATCCCCCAACTTTGGGAGACGTTAGTCAAATTGGTCTCACCGCAAGATCAAATACCCCTTTTACAAAACATCCAAAAACTCACTGCTAACTTAATCCAGCTTTTACAATATCACAACTAATCATCATCGGGAATAAACTAAGTACATTAGTCAGATATTACGTTCACCTTTCTCAGCTCCATTCACAAAGATGGTTTATCCAGGTTCATCATTACTGGGTAAGAGATTTCTTAATTTTCTTTAAGGAAAGACAGGAACACGTCGATATTATGGATATTTTACAGTGGAATGTCAATAGTTATTCTGCCCGAAAATTAGAATTACTCGATATTTTTGCGGATTACCCCCAGGTAATTTGTTTACAAGAAGTCAAAGGTGCCCAACATGAAACATATAGGCTGTCACACTACACTGTTTATGGTTCCCCCACTAAGCATAAAAATGTACCACACAATAATATAAGTCTACTTTCCAAACTAAAATTAACAAACGACTTCCAAGTTGAAATCACAGCAGTAAGAGTGAAATTAAAGAACCGACGGATTACTATAATATCAATATATATACCTTCTCACCAGTTATCTCAACCCATCACACCCGACGTCTTACAGGAACTAGTGAGAGAATTACCGGCACCCTGTATCATCTTGGGAGATTTTAATGGACATTCACCCCTATGGGGCGGGAAAAAAACAGGACCGAATAGCGTTAGCGATTCATAATTGGATCATTCAGAATGAATTTATTATTTATAACGATTATACACCTACTCATTACCCGAGGAATGGATATACTCCTTCATGTATTGATATAACTATTTCATCCCAGGATTTTTTTTCATATTTCACTTGGTATAAAGATCATGATTTACGGGGTAGTGACCACAACCCCATTTTTCTTCTCAATTCCCAGAGTTCATCGACAAGTAGACTTACTCCGCATATTACTGTTCCAGTGAGAAGATGGAGGAACGCAACTATTCAATGGGATAAATTTGCACAAAATTTTAAGCAACTATATATCCCAAGGACAGGAACATTCACGTTACTGCAATATCCTACTCTCAATTTATCTCATTGCTTACGTCCACTCTAGATGCTTGCGGGAAAAGATAAACGTTCCAAAAACATATCTTTCCAGCCATTCGGTGGTGGAATAGTGATTGCGCTAATATTAAATATCAGAAAAAAATACCTGTGGAAAAAATATGGCAGTGCTCCATCGCGTGAAACTTGGATTTAACTGAAACGCCTACAAGCCAACGCGAAAAAAAACATACATTGAAGCGAAAAGAGAGGCTTGGAAACAATTTTGTCAATCCCTAGATCGCACCGAATCCATAGGCACGGTCTGGAGGAAATTCAATAATTTTCGTAAACCAAAAACAATTTTCGGGCCAACAAGGACACTACCTTGACAACGGATTTTCCGGAAGTAACGGTCTCCGAACTCCGCTCTATATTACAATCGGTGAAAAATACGGCCCCCGGATATGATGGTAAAAACTTATGACATCATTCGGCACCTACCCGATTCGGGTCTCGAAATTATTGTTCGCATTTTTAATGATATATATCGAGGTAAACAGGTCCCTGTTGAGTGGACAAATCGCATTGTAATACCAATACTAAAACCCAACAAACCGAAGAACGAAGCCAAATCGTGTCGTGCTATTGTGTTGATACCGGTCATTGAGAAATTATTCGAGAAAACGCTCCATCAACGGATAACTTGGAACCTGGAAAAACGGAATTATTTCCCCCGCACCCAAATAGGATTTCGGCTAGGCCTGGGCAGTCAGGCTCAGGATGCTATTAGTACCCTCACAGTAACTGTACAAAATAGTAAAGTAACGAGAGATTACTGTTTTGGTATATTTATGGATATAGATAAAGGATATGACTCAGTCCGCATCACACTGCTCTGTAAACATTTAGACCAACTCCAAATTTACCCAAACCTTGCATCTATCTTATGGCATTTACGAGGCTTGTCCGGAAAGTAAAGATACAAACACATTTGCACGTTAGGGGAAAAATGTGTACCAAAATTGGCAACACTGGCAGTAACCGTGATCCATACGACGAGAATTGGGAGTGAGTCGTCAGTGCTGCGCTGAGTCTTGTGCGAGGAACACGCGTTGGAAATGGCAGCGGCGATACCGAATCCCGCCAAGTGCAAAGTGCGCGCCGTGATCAGGTTTTTGCAGCCACAAGGAAAGCGTCCATCGGAGATCCACCGAGAAATTGTGACTGTGTACGGGAACGTAATGAATCGTCAAAATGTGGCGAAATGGTGCCGTGCCTTCGCAGAAGGTCGACGTGGTGTTCATGATTAAGAGAGAAGTGGGAGGCCGTCCGTGATCACTGACGACCTTCGCGATCGTATTGAAGCAGAGGTGCATGCGAATAGGCTGGTGACAATTCGAGAATTGTGTGTGATGTTTCCTGACAGTTCGAAAACCACTATTATGAAGTTGTGATTGGGTTAGGGTACAGAAAGTTGTGTGCACGCTGGGTCCCGATACATTTGACTGACGAACACAAAACCAAACGACTGGGATATGCACTGGACTTTCTTACTCGCTACGCAGAAGAGGGAGATGCATTCCTGGACTCCATTGTGACAGGTGATGAAACATGGGTGTTGCACCATACGCCTGAATCCAAGCAGTGGCGCCATACTCATTCTCCAAAAGCCAAAAAATTAAAAACGTCAATTTCAACCCGTAAGCTGATGACAACCGTTTTCTGGGATCGCCACGGCATCCTGCTGGTGGAATTCATGCCGCCTGGAAGAAGGATTAATGCTCAAACTTACTGCCAGACTTTGAAACATCTTCGACGTGCAATTCAAAACAAACGGAGAGGCATGTTGTCACGTGGAATCCGCTTTATTCATGACAATCCCCATGCAGCGAATGTCACCAAGGATCTGCTTTCACAGTTTCAATGGGAGATCCTTCACCATCAGCCATACATTCCCGACCTTGCACCCAGCGACTACCACCTGTTCCTGTACCTCAAGAAAAATCTTGGTGGAAAACACTTTGCCGACGATGATGAAGTCAGGGAAGAAGTCACAACTTGGTTCCAGATGAAGGCGGCGGATTTCTACGATTCAGGGATACAAAAACTTGTTCCGCGTCTGAACAAATGTTTGGACAATGGTGGAACTTATGTGGAGAAATAGCCTCTGTATCAGTGTATCAAGTGTAACTTTAGTTGCGAGCAATACATTTCTTTTGTATCTTATTTTTGGTTTGTATCTTTACTTTCCGGACAAACCTCGTATATCACGAACGCAATCTCGTGTATTGGTTCGAGGCTAGAATGGACGGTCCGCGCAAACAACGACAAGGGATACCTCAGGGTTCCCCCCTCAGTCCCCTGCTTTCCAATATTTATACTCAACAATTTCATACTGTACCTCATGGTCAATTTAAAATCCTTCAATTTGCAGACGACTTTTGCTACTATTTGATTACACCAGATGCAACACAGGGATTAAAGGAACTCATTCTGACCCTCGACACATTATTACGTAACATGGGTTTGACATTCTCTCGTCCCAAATCCAAAATCATAATATTCAATTTACGTACTCAACATAGATATCCAAACACAATTACCCAGATAGCTAATATTCCAGTAGTTGAAACAGGTATTTATTTGGGAGTCAGGTTTGATAGAAAATTAAATTTAATCGCACATATCAAATACCTTGAAAATAAAGGACGACAATTAAATAATATTCTACGCTGCCTCGCGAACACACGCTGGGGAAGCCACTCCAACGTAATGCTCTTATTTTACTAAAATTGTTTCCGGTCTCTTTTTGATTATGCTGCAGCAGCATATGGTAATGCCAATTCTCGATACCTTCAAAAACTTGATGTCTTACAAAGACAGACTTTACGTATCTGTCTTGGACTCATGAACTCCAGTCCAAACATAAGCGTACGCGTATATTTAGAAAGTAACGAAACCTCCCTAACCCATCGCAGACAAAAGTTAACTACCCAATATTTATTAAAAACTTGTGAAAATCATGCGCACCCCTTTAATAAAGAATTTGCATTGCAACGAGAATGGGAATCCGTGCAGGTTCTAACTCCATGAGACCCCACATATTACTTTCTCCACTGTTATAACATCAATCGGGATGCATATCATCAATGATTTACATATACCCAACCACTGATCTATCAGTTACAATTTCCCTTAGTCACTCCATTGGATATTTACTACGAAGATAGAGGACAACATCATAATTATAAGGAAAAATGGCCTAAGGCAACATTTATTTATACTGACGGCTCCAAGCGCGGATACGAAGTGGAATGCGCGTTTTATGTACCAGGACAAACCGAAGCTCATCAGTATAGGTTACCACACGATTAATCATATATTCTTTCAATGTCCGTTAAGCGAAAGACACAGAACTACTCTTTATCAGTTTCGTGTACGAGCAAGAACAACATTTCCTATTTCCATAGCCACCTTACTCCATAATCCTCACCCCGCTGTCATGTGGATCTTATACGGGTTCGCCCGAAAACAAAACATCCTACTGTAAACAAAACCCTGTTGATCAACAAAGAGGCCACAACAAGGAAGTGTGATATAAAGTGCTAGTGCCGAAGACAAGTGACAAGTGCGAAACAGGCGAGAATGGAAACGTGTCTTATGTCCTTCCCGAGTGTTAGTGACTTTGGTAATTCCAAATGCTTAGAATATTTTGTTTTTACAGAGGAGGAATAATATCAACGCTAATAGCAACTTTGGCCGGAGACAGCAAAGGCGGTGTGGGCCAGAAAAAAGCAAAAGGAAGAAGAGGAGGAGGAATACAGATCGTCACCGAGCTTATTTTGTTACAAAAGATCGGATACAAACTGGAACACTTGAAATTTTTAAGTAATATGGAGAAACAAAGGTACTTCGAAGAAATTGGCAAGTTCCCGGAGCTTTTGGATGAAGATTTATGGAACAATAGTAATGTTTTTCGAGACAATGTTGATCTTCTACCAGCGGTTTACTTTACAACGGAACTTTACTTTTCGTCAACTGGATCTAAAATTCTTCTTTTGTTATTCAACAAATATCCAATTCTTTATTAACTTTCTTAATGTTGGCGATCTACACTACATGTTTTGTAAGCTATAATGAATATGTGCAGTTATATCTATTCTTATACCGTCCTTTTAGCTATTAACGTAAATATTTTTTATAAATAAAACGTATAATAATGTAATAAAAATTAAAAATTATTATTATTATCATCGGACACTTGGTTCGGACCCCCGAAATATATTTCTAGATACGTGCCATGTACATATATCATCTATGTATGTATGCACAGATGTATGTATGTATATTGTATATACCCATATAAATGTGTGTGTGTGCGTATTCAATTAATAACATTAAAATACTTTGACTGCAAGTAAAATGGATAATTTTCGAAATTGTGTATTCAAACATAGCCACCATACTTTTAACGTCTTGGAGAGGGCTTAGTTCCACCACTGGTTCTACCAGGCAGAGTATTGTGGTTCTACGACGGCTAATAACTTGCCTGACATATTAACAGAAATATCTTTTAAATTTATTACATCAACATATTCGCGTTAATTTTAAAACACATAATACTTCATTGGGTTTAATTACCGACGATGAAGTGACGACTCCCTCGTGTTGGTTCTCAGTCTTTTCGTTTTATGCCTGAATCCAATGATTTTTCCGTATCGGATCTATCGGAAAACGATGTGTATATATACTGGAGAACAAATATTCGTCCCCGACCTCATGCTGCAACCAACAGCCACGCAATTATTGTCGCCTTTTCTGTAATACCTTACCAGGGCCACTGTTAGGGGTGTGCGACGCGTGCCACCGCACAGGGCCTCGCGTTTCTAAATCAGTAATTCATTTATTTTTTGTGCGTGCAAGAGAGATTGGATTCGAATAGAGGGAAGAAAAGGAAGAAAAACATAATTCCTGTGAAACGAAAAATTCCATCATAACAAAGTTGAATTTCTTGTAACGGACAACTGTGTGTCCATTCTTGTCAAGCTATCAGTCAGAATTCGCCGACAAGGAACAGCGACGTATTTGTGAATCCAATTTCCTCGATTTCCTGTCATATATTATTGCTCGATAGAGGACAGGCACCATAAAATGGTTATTTATCTACTTTTCAAGCTGAGGGACAACACATTTGAGGGTGTGCCGCTACGCGCTTTTGGAATTTACAATCTAAGCAAATTGAGAAAAGATGAAAAGAAGAGTCGGCATCAAGGCCCCAAAGGTCCGTTGGGCTCTTTTCAAGCTCTCGTGTTTACAACTGCAGCAAGGTTTCTCTAGCGGTAAGATGAAACCAACCAGTAGTGCAAAGCACGCGGAGCTCTTGTTTTAGAAAGTGCGGGTGGAGATTTGTATGCACAAAAAACTCCTAAAACAAGTAGGAAAATTATAAAAAGATGCACTTTTCTGTTCATTGGGCTGATCGGGACGACGTTGGTAGATGAAATTAGAATAAAAGTTACTTGAGATAAAAAAACAACAACTTAAATTTAATCATACCTATTACTGTGAAGAGGGCTCCCGCGTAGTTTAGTGGTTAGCGCTATAGCTTTGGATCGAGCGATCCCGGTCCCAGTGGGAGCACCCAAAATTTCTGATTGACCCAGCGTCGTGAGGACAACTGAGAAGTTACTTGAACAGACGATGTGGCGGTCTTTGGTCTCTAAATCCAGAAAATAACGGCATGGAACTCGATGCACGCCCTGGCCCTCAGAGGGCTGGAGTTGTTTGTAGCAACATTAATGTGAAGTTATGGATACGTTCAGTGCTTATGCATCATTAATATGATCCGAGCTTTTATTCCTACGATTCAAATATACAGTTCTCAAAAAAAATTGCTGTTTTCTTCTTCTTCTTATTTTTTTGCAATGTGTCATCTCCATAATATTTTTTCTTCAGAATTCAAGCAAACCGCAAATTACGTTTGCTCTATTACTTAGTGTTTCCCTGCGAAACTTTGTGAATATAGTTAACAACTTGTCATAATTTGTAATAGTCGAGTAGAGGAAGAGATAAGGCCATCATTATCATGATAAATTGGTTAATACATTGATTGTAAATCATACATGACTTTGCTACCTGTTTACATTACTCGTAGCGTGAGGTGATGTGTGTGCTTAACTTCATCGCAGTTTCTTTTTTTAAAATTAAAATTCTCCATCACATGAACCCATCTTAGTGGTCAAGGTGGTTGAGCGGTCAACCCCACCGAAAATTCCGGGATAAAATCCTGACATCCAACAATCATTCGTGCTCATAGTTACAGTTTGCCTAAAGAGGCAGAAAAGTGACACAAAATATCGTTCGACAACAGTCTTATTGCTCGTGCAATTAATCATTTGCCTCTTTGTGACTGCAGCACTCAGTTTACAAGAATTTTTTTCATTGTATTTTCATTTTTTTTTTAGATGAACAAATCGTAGCACTTTCTTGAAAAATAAAGGGCAAATTTACAAAATTTGTTATTTCGATAACTTTTCGCTACATCTTGTCGGAAGGAAACATGGAAAATAAATATCAGGCTTTTAAAATGATATCTTAGCAGTTTCAACAGAAGAAACAAACTAATATAATAATAATAAAAAAATACACAAACATATATCACTTCAAGCCCGTAGTCAGAATTGATCTCCAGAAAGTAGGGGGGGGGGGTCACGGGTTATCAGCGGGGACTTTATAAACCAAGCCCATTTTAAAAAGTTTAACAGTATTATATGAAGGTAAATTATGTGTGTATGCAAGGGGGGTTAATTAAGTGAATTTAACCTTTATCAAGTTTTGATCAAAATGATTTTTTATACCAAATTTCAGAGGGGTCCGAGCCCCCGTGGCCCCTGCCTGACTACGGCCGTGTTTCACTTTCTAAGCAGGCATGTCCTATGTTTTCTGCGGCGAGATTTCATCCCTCTGATGCCAAACGTTACAGCTCTTTCCATTTCCAAAAAGTGCTTTATAAACAGACCTCTTACAGCAGGCGGAGAACAGGCCAACGGCCCTTGGGTCGGCATATCCCCTCCACCCCACCCCCACCAGATCCCCTATGAATAGAAATAATGATTTTAAGATACTTTTACTTTTATTTCCTCCCAAACCCTTCCGAGAAGGGGCGTTGCAAATGTTGCCAGATTTTACAACAGTCAAATGATATAATTATGAGAATGGAATTGAACTTGGAAGGTGTCAAGCGGAAGAAAATATATGGTTTGTTGGACGAGAGGATAGCAAGAAGCACTGACAAATACAAGGAGACTGGTGATATCCATATTTTTTTTAATAACAATATCATATGTTTTGAAATTTGACTAGGTAACGTCGTAACGTTCACCGCATTATTAATTGACCAAGTCATTAATTGTATTATTAATTGAATAAGCTCTTTTTGTACACTATGTATAATGTATGTACTTCGATGAAGGCTTTAAACCAGTCGGATTTTATGTCACAAGTGACATGCTTCAATTTGAGATGAAACTTTTACACCACAACAGGCCAATGACCAGTCTCAAGTCTGGCACTGAGTCTCTGTTAAAATATAGTTAAAAGGACTCAGGCTATTGAGAGAAAGTTGTAGGTCACAAGGCAGAAAAATGTGTTCGCAATTAGGACTCACCCTTCGAGTGTATTCCTGTTCAGGCAGGAAGTGTTCGCAAGTAGGACTGTTCGGAATTAGGACGACACCAATGTGGTTTCCTTTGTTGGAAATAATTTTCAGTTTGAACATGTGTTGTCAAGTTGGTAGTTTTGTAATTTTGCAGCAAGCTAAACTCACTCATAAAATATCATGACTAAAACTACAGAACAGTCGATATTGAGTCGAGGACTAAAAGTGGTAAACGTTGTCAGTGCCAAAAGCGAAAGTGTTGAGAAATCGCATCGTTCAGCACATCAACCAGTAAGAACGTTCACACTAGTGCCACTTTACACGCCCTTTGAACTACTGAGAGAGCTACCAGCCACATTTCACGTTTACCACATTATAAAGCATGGAACATTTCACAGTTTAACGTGGAAAACTGTGTTTGAATTATTGTGGCACTTACAGAATTTTCCAATTTTAGTCTTCAGTTCATTCTCTTGATCAGTTCCATAACAACAATTAATTATGAAATGATGTACACAGTGATGGGCGATAGATATATAATAGTGGTAATAGCTATGGTCTTGTATTCAAGGAGCCTCAGACTAATTAGCAGTCACTTGGCAGGGGCACTCGCCCACTTAACAAGCTAATGGAACTTCTGTTAATCTCCTGGGACCTGAGAAGCAAGTTAATGAGTAATTTTTATGTTCTCGCAAATGTAACCGTAATTTAGCAAATTAGTCTTAGGCCCTATTTTTTATGGTGTAAAAAACTTTTTGATTATACTCCCCCCCAACATAAAGTTACAGTATGTCCAAGTTCGATTCAAATCCCCAAAAGTTAGGTCCAGACTATAGATTTCTGGGGATGGGTGTCAAAATCTCTTTTTAAAAATTGTAGGTTCAGTCCGGATTAGCTGCTCTGTCAAGATACAAATTTAAATTGACAATTTTTAGCAATTATTTAAAATATGTTTTGTTCAAAGTTCTTTTTTTTTTAAAAAAAAACTTGAGTGGCATAAGGTGAAGTGTGGAGTGACCCAATTTACTATTTAAAATTGTCGAGATACCCCCTGCAACTCCTCTCCTCTAGTGGTCAGACACATATGTGTGTATAGCTATATACACTCACACAGCATATAAAGCATTATCTCATGCTATCTCTAGTGTCTAGACAGACAGTAGAATTTCCCCCACTCTGGAAATTTCTTAAATACCACACTGGATATTATTTAGGGTGAAAAAGAGCATGGTGAAAAAGGACGACAAAATCATAAAAAAGAGGACACCGCAAAAAATGGCAACTCACTTGCCATTACTCATAATTAGGGACGTGAAATTTTCGTTTTATTTTAAACTGAATTTCGATGTTATTTTTTACTGCAATTCGGTATTAATTTTCGCGGTTTAGGGCTAAATTCGTTGTTATTAATTTAAAATCGGTTATTTTTACATGCATATTTACGGTTCCTTTTATGATTAAGATTTTCACATTCCTTTAGTTCTGGAAAATTGAGGCAAATTTTAGTTTTAATGACAAAAATAAATAAATTTAAGGCTTACCTTTGTTAGGAATTATCAAATTTCTTCCATTTGGAAAACTATTTCGTCTCATCAGCCAGTAAATATGAAATGTTTCTTTAATGATATCACCAAAATCTTTGAAAATAGTCATACATATAACTTTCTCCAACAATGCCAGGAAAATCCCTCTGCGACCTCAAATTAGGCGTTTTGTGTACACAACCCCTCCCCCTCCCCCGAAACACAAAAGGTGCTTCTCCCTGAAAATTTTCCTGTTCCTAATCAATTTCCCTTCTGGGAAGATCCCCCCGCCCCGAGCAAATTCTAATTCAGGAAGAGGTTAACTAGCCTACTGTCAGTCATATCTGTGCCAAACTGCAATAATGAAGCTTGACAATTTCGAATTAGTAGTGTAAAAGTATATAGGATAAACTCGAGAAAGTATGAGCCCCCCTCAGGCAGATTTGGCTACACTTAAAACTAGCTCAAGATGTGCATATGAGCTTATTGCTCAAGTGTGGTACTCTGTCTAACCCAAGATTTTTGTAAAAATGCCCTCGGGAATTTCCTGTGAAAGTATGACCCCCCTCAGATTGATTTGCCGACACTTACAAAAGCTATATCTGCCAGATTGTTGTCCATAAGCTTGTCAAAAATATGCCCTTCTTGATATTGTTATGGCTATACTTAAAACTAAGCCAAGATGCTCATAAGATCTTATTGCCTCTAGTGTAATACTCTGTAAAGTGTAATCTTATTAGCTACATCTACACCCACACCCACACACATACATATTTACTTCCGGTCCACTTCCGGTTTAAGTTCAGAGAATTAATGTTAACCCGAATATTTTAATTAGGCACCAGGCTCAACTTGTATATCTAGTATTAAGATAATGTAATTCTTCTAGAATTGCTCATTTCTTACATCATAAACATATGATTTTTCACCTATAAGAATAACACTACATATAGTGTCATCAGGGAGTGTATCGTGGAATTCACAGATAATTTTAATGTTTGTTCTGTCATTAACCACAACTTGTTTTCTTTTTGAAGTGTTGATGACAAACATGGGTCTCTGTGCTTTGAATTCATCTGGTGTGTAATACATGTCGGTATTCCCGGTTGTAACCCTTTTGTATGCTGTAAATGCTTCATATAATTTGAGGAAATCATCCTTGGACATGTTTAAATTATAATTTTCTCTAGGAAATACCTCATTTCTGCCATTTTAAGATATATGTTCTTGATGTTGCAGTTATCAAATTTACTTGAATTTTTTTCCTGATTATTGTGTCTTCCAGTCTGAAACAGTACCACCACAAAATCTGGCATGTCATATTGTATACTGGAGAATGAGTTTGTAGCATCAAATTCATAATAGCTACCAGTGGCAGGCTTCTGGACACATTGATATGTATAAAATTGTAAAGGTACCTGTGGATTTTTTAGGATATCTGCTTTGTATTTAAGAGCATAACTGGCCTCATATTGAACAACCGGGATTCTTAGCTCCATAGTCTGAATAAGGCACCTGCCCTCATCAGGTAGGGTATTAGGCAGAGCTTCCCCTGTAGAGTTTAATGTACTGTACCTCATCAAAGCATTATTATCATTGGCAGCTCTTCTAAATGTGATTCTTAAACCACCCTTCCACATAATATCTTTGTAATCTGAGAAGAATCCTGGCAACAGGCGCATGGGAAACAGCACTGTGTGGCTCTTGGATAATATTTTATCACCAGCCTCAAATCCACCTATTTTGTAGTAAGAAGCCTCGGTTTTGGATAATTTTAGTGTGGCCAAAGCTGTAGAGGTAATACCAGGGTAATCTACTCTGTTTATAACCACACCATGTTTTCTGATCTCAATTTCAGAGAACAGATGTGGCACAAAATTGTCTACCAATCTTATATTTGAATTTGCAGGATAATCTGTACCATCGAGCTTTACAACATCAAACTTGATGTATAGATCTGCTCTGTGGGGGTGTATAAAGCCATCCCCTACATCAAGATCAACCTCAATCTCTGTGTTGGCTTGATTTAAATTTGCAAATGTCCTCCTGTTTGGGGGGAATGATTGTAGCTCATAACTCTCAATATTTTCCATTTTTTTTGTATGTATTTTTATTTAAATATTAATTTCTATGATTGCAGTTGTTGTGGCTCCAGCAAAATCAACTAATTCTTCTTTTTCATTGGTGACCATCAACTCAATGTAATCTATTCTATTATGGCACACAGGACAATATAATGTTGGGGATGGAGTGTAGATGATGGGCTCCATAAATTCAGAGTTAGGTTTGAATGTTGCAATGATGCCAGTTTGTTTGTGAGTGCCTAAGCCATTTGATTTGGTGATCATACCCTCGGCCACATTACAGTGAATATTCAGAGTCTCTATGGCTAAGAATTTAGGTATATTAATAGCAGTGTGTTTGATGGCTGGTTCAAGTTTTGTGTTGTTCTCAAAGCCTAACAGCTCTCCTATAGTACCCAGATCCACTGTTTCTGTAGCAGACACAATTTCTACTCTGTGAGTAACAGAATTTTGAGTTAACACTATACCTCTGGGTAACTGAGCATTTAGAGTAGATAGATTATATTGCCCTGGAGTGATGACAATTTTTTGATCCCCAATTGCAATCTTGTTGTTGTGGTGTGTAATATTGGGGATCAAGTACATGCCATAAAATGCTCTGAGAGCTATTGTTTTGGGATACACTATATCATCATGTAATCTAAGTTTCAATATTGAATTTTGGCTGGTGAGATGGAATACTCCCATGATGCTTCAGATACCACAGGGCTTTTTGAAAATCTTCAATTGATGGTTTATTTATTTGAGACAGATATCTAAGAACAGATAAACACAGATGTCCACAATTAACATCTTTGAAATTTTGAACACGGGCATTATTGTAATAAAGATTAGTTGACTTTAGATATTTTACTAAATTTTCAGGTGGAACACCTCCAAATGAATCAAACACAAATGCCTCATTTTTTAAATATTTAAGATAACAGATCCAGTGAGTGCCCTGATTTTTGTACTTATCCAAATTAACTATGCCACACTCTTTGTTGAGTGGTTGTTCTGGTAAAGAATCAGACATGTACACGCCTCTAAAATTTTTGATGCCCAGTGGCTTGATTAAAGCTTCAATATCTTGGTTTGTAAGCGGCTCTTGTTTTTTTTTAAACTTATTCATGGCTCTCTTAACACCTTTGCCTTGTTTTTCCATGGCCAGATTATGGCGCTTTATTTCATCTAGTTCTGCCTTATTCTTTTTGGCATCTATTACTGTTTTTGCTATAGCAGCTGATCCCCCAGCCAAGCTCCCAACAGCACCATGTGCTGCTAAGACGGCCGGGATAGTAAATATGAAGCCACCCACATGTGATTTTTTTCTAGATTGCTGTAATTTTTTTAATTGAGGGGTACTAAGTAATAATTTCATACCATGGCCCTTGGCAAGACAAGAATTTTTTTCTTCGGCTGCTTTTTGGTTAAAAGACTATCAATAGTTTTAAGAGATTTAAGACCTGCATAAGGTATCTGATACATAACACCCTTGGCCTTCATTGTAGGTTTATTATATAGATATTCACAACCCCCACCCAAGTTTTTGTTTGGTGTTCATAGCTATGGTGGTCCCCAATGCTGCTATTTTCTCACTTAAAGAAGCATCTTTGCTTACAAATCTACCAAATGCAGCCTCTTCTAATTTTTTGTCTGCCACATGTCTCTTGTCAAGATCAGTATGTGTGTTGTATGCTATGTCATGGTCTCTACAAGCAGCATCTAGGGGATTAACACCAGGATCACCTCTGTTTAATCTATGGTCTAGTTTTGTGCCTGGACCACAATACTGATAGCCTGGAATATGTAGTTCAAATGGCAGCTTGTTTATGATGGCATTAACCAACCCCCGACCCTCAGAGATGTTCCAAAATTTAGGAGGTAGAGTATTAATAATTTTTATAAGATATCCAATGCCCTTAGTGTCATTCACTATAAAATTAGACAATTTAGTGCTTATCATGTCCATAATTCCAACCTTTTCATTGTAAAAATTGTGGTTGCCAGCATTTTCTTCCCCAGCTATCACCAGCAACCTATCTACAAGTTTCCTGACATCATCAACCCACACAAATTCTTTAGGCAGGGTGTTGTATTGTTTGATCCCACTACCTGTCTTGATCTGTGACCATATGGGCTTGATTAAGTTGTTGTATTTTGCTCCACTGCTAGACTTGACTCTTTTTTGTGTGGGATCATTGTTCTGGTATAGAGCATCTGATTTTATTAATATTTCTTTGTAGTGCTCATAATCTTGATCTGTATAGCTGCCAGGCCTCTTCCGAGTCATCAGTTCCCACAATCCAGGTGTGCCAGGATATTTAACAAAACCACCTCTTTCTCCAAGATGAGATTCTGAATATACAATTATATCATCTCCCATAAATGTTACTCTGAAATTGCCAATTCTATGTATGATGCTACCATCACGCTCTGTGTCAGCATATAAGCCAAAGACCTCATCTTTGTTGTCTTTAGGTGTGCTTAAATATTTTTGAGCAAGAAGACCCAATTCAATAGGATCCTGAGTAGCTTCAATTCTTTGAGGAGCAACAGGACTAGGTGTATGAATACTAGAAAGTGGGGTGATTGGATAATCTAATATGTTCCTAGCAGCTACAGGTACAAGCTCTGTGATCAAATTTTGATTTTGCTCTGTAACAGTTTTGATATTTTTACCTAATTCACTAATAGCATCAATAATAGGCTGTTCTGTTTGCTTGTGTTGTTCATAGATTCCTCGGTTCTCTGATTTCCATCCCTTAAATCTTTTTACAAGAAAATCTCTTAATTTAAGATCATCAATGATTGGCCTTTTCATGGTTATTTATATATGTTTCAATGTCTAGAAAATTGTTGATTTTATTTCTGTATTTACCACTATTGGGTTTCCTTGTCATATCAATTGTGACAAACCCATAACTGTCCTGGTTCCAGCACCTACTGCAAAACTTGGAAAAATCATTGTAGCTCAAGTCCCCACCTACATATTCATCATGTATGTGTTTGAGGTTGGTATGATCTTGATGAAACACACATATAAAATTGCTGTTGTCTCGGATCAGCTGTTTGGGTATTTTTGAAAAAGTCTGTGCCAGGTAGAAGCAATCAATGTTTTTGTGTCGCCCCTGTGTAAAAAAATTTCTAACCTTGTTTTGATTATCCAGTATAATGTCATCAAACACAACAACAGAATTATCAAGACATTCATGGAGTGGCTTAACATCTGATTCAAAAGTGGCTATATCCAGTCCATCATATAGCTTCATCAGCTGCTGATATTTTTATTGTTCCAAGCTCTTAGAGAAGACATACAAGTGCCTGTTTTTCCAGTCTAACCAGTTGGGTGCCAATAAAAAATTATCAATCATTAGTGTAGTTTTACCACAAGCCGATGGCCCAACAATAAGACATCTAATATTATCAGGCAGCAGCTTGCCATTTCTCTTAATCTGCTGTTCAGGCTCTGGCAGTCTCTTTATAACATCCCAGGTGTTCATAGTATCACTTTGTCTGCCTCGATCCAGCTGTGTTCTGGGAGTCCTAGCCATTTGACAAGTATCTTGTTGCCTTTTCTGCGGATGATTTTTTCTATGAGATATGTGTCAGGCTGCTTAGTTTTGCTGAGTTCTTCTTCATAAAACCTGCCTTTGAGAATTTCTCCTCGGTGGTCTTTTATTATATATGTGTATCGGGTCCCAGGTTTAACTTGAACCACTGTAAATAATTCAGTGCTCCAGTTTCTGGTAAAGCCTCTTTTGAATAAGTACTTATATTTGCTGATTCTTACTTGATCACCTACCTTGTATTTGGCTTTTCTTGTTGTTGGCTGATATCTAGGATAATAAACAGTACTGATCAATTTTTGCTCATCAGATGAAGTTACCTCAGAGGGTTTCATGTTGATTGTAGAATGGACCGAGTTGTTATATTTATGTAGAAGTTCTGGAAGAATATTAAGCCATTTATAATTACCTTGAAGTGTAAATTGTTTATACATATGATTTTTTAGGGTTTTGTTGAATCTTTCTACAATAGAGGCCTTGAGATCACTGTAACTCGAGTAATGTTGTATTGACTGGCTTATAATAAATTGTTGGAAAACAGAATTATAGAATTCTTTGCCATTATCTGTTTGCAGATAGTGCGGTGATCTTTCACTCTGATTGATGATTGTCCTGAAGGCTTCTGTAACACATTTTCCAGTCTTGGATTTGAGTGGCACAGCCCAGGCAAATTTTGAAAATGTATCTATGACAGTGAGTAGATACTTGTAGCCCTTGTTGATTTTGTCTAAGTTTTTCAGCTGTCCACTTGCCATCTCAACCAAGTCACACTGCCATAAATCATCTATGCCTTTTGTAACCACTGGCAGTCTCTTATAATTATGTCTGGCTTGTCTGTGTAATTCATCAACAATAATTTGTCTAGACATAGTATGTAAACAAGAATATTGCAACTATAGGGTGTTCAGCAGCTGATACTACAGGATTTTCTAAATACAGTTTGTCTCCTATTTGTATATTAAATTCCAGAGAGCCATCATCTTCAGCATAAGATGTCTCTAATGTATTGGGATCTGTAAAATCCTCTAACTCTACACTGGTGATTTTTGGTTTGTTCTCAGCATTTGTTATTGATAAGGTAGGGTAGTGGTGTGCCTGTGGTTGTAGCCAATATTTGATCTTGATTGGTCTAAGTGTGCCCCCAACAAAAAATTGGTAATAAAATTGTGCAGGGGACAGCATATATATTTTGCCACCTGGTGTAAACGGTGAATCATATTCTTTGTTGGGGATACTGTACAATTCAAGAATTACTGTATGTTTAGGATTCTCGATTAGGCCAGTTATTTCTCTTTCTGCTGTAAGCAATCTACTTGTTACAGATTCAAGATGCTCATTGATAGTCCTAACAATCTCATCGTGCCCTGGCTTGATCTTTATGTCCACAACAAGTTTTTTGTATTGTTGCACAATCTCTTGAAGCTGGGTGGCAAAAACAGACAGAGCATTTGCTTGGTTGGATTCCATGCTCCCTAGCTGTTGCTTGATATTAGCTACAATTTGCTGTAAATTTTCAACAACTGCCAATTTTGAATTTTGAGCAGTAAGATCATGGACTTGTCTTCTGATATCCTCAAATAAAGCATAAAGTTCATTAATATGTTGATTAGTTGGTAGAGTGGCCACTCTCTGAGTAATTTGTTTGATCTCTGTCTGGATATTCTTGATATCTTCTGATTTCAATATGCGATTCACAGCTCTCTTAATATTTTTAAGTTCCTGTGATGTAGGCAGATTTGATACAGTATTCTGCAAAGATTCAAGTGACAATTTCACATCATTTAATTCAGAAGCATCAACCATTCCATGCATAGCATCTTGAAGCAGGGCTATGTCTGCCTGAGTAGGTGTTGATTGTTGTAAAATTTCAAGCTTTGTTTGGATATCATCGATCAAGTGATGAAAATGAGATAGCTCAGATTCAGTGTTGAGGTTTTCAAGTTTTGTGATCTGTTGCTGGACACTGACAAGGGTATCTACAATACCAGGCAAGCGGGATTCTAGAGATTCTTGTACATTTGTCAGATCACTTTGCACTGCTGCTATGGTACCTTCAAGGTGGGTTATGGTACTCTGAATTTTTCCAAAATCTTCATATGTTTCAAGTTGCAGCTTGATGTTGGCAACACTCCGAGTTATTGCACTCAAAGCATCAGAAGATGGCAAGTTGTTCATAAAATTTTCAAGTGTCTCAATTTTTTCTTTAACCTCGGCTATGGCATTGTTTAGAGGGCCCAGATTAGGTATCTGTAGTGATTGAATCTGTTCCTTTAGAGTGGAAATTACTAGATCAAAATCTTCTTGTGATTTTATGCTTTTGACAATTGTTTGGAACTGTGTCTGGACATTATTAATCTGTTCTTCTAATTGTTGTTTCAATTGCTCAGAGTTGTTAGCCTGAGTCTTAAATTTGGCTTGAAGAGCTGCTACAGCCTCCTCTAAACTTTGAAAATTATCCAATGTTGCCAAGTCAGTATATTTCTGAAGCAGCAATTTGAGTTCTGAATCAATTTTAAGAAGAGGGTCCATGCATTGTGATTGTAAATTTGTAATTTCTAGTTGAAGACTGGCATTGAGTGTGGTTTGTAAAGCTTGTAAATCACTTCTTAATTTTTTGACTCTGACATCAAGCATCAGAATCTCATCACTGTGATCTTCATGCCTTTTATGGCCAAATATATCATTAGGCATTTTTGTTTTAGTGGTTATTTATTATTGAATATCTAATTCTTAATTCTATAAAAAAGGTATAAGCTTGTCATAGGATCCTGGGACCTCAATATATAAACAATCACCAGCAGAAACAGTATATACAGTGCCAGAAACCATGTTTGAGTGCTTAATTCTATAAATATTTCTCCCTACTGAAATCTTGACATTACCCTCGGGAGTTGTAATAAATTGTAATTGACCACCTACAGGTAATTGGTAATGATTTAAATTATTGTTAAATATGTACAATGTTTTACCTGTTTCATCATCAACATCTGTAAGTATGCTGTTCAGATGAATAATTAACAAAGCACTTAGTTTAGATATTATATCAGAAGAGGGTGCTGGTGTTGGCAGGTCCATAATAGCCTGTTTTTTGAACCCAAATAAGTTCATAGGCATGTTTATTTATTTCAAATCATGCTCTGTAATTGGGCATTGATTCCCACTTTTCAAACCACAATGACCCCATGGTAGAGTATGTATGCCACATGACAAAATGCATCTCTTATCATCATGTGGGTCCAGAGCCACTTTTCTTACAATATTTGTAGTCAACAAGTGATCCTCACTCTGAATTCTGCATTCTGATGTTCTTATTAAACTCTGGGTTTTGAGACAATTTTTGTAATCTTTAAATTGGAGCTCTTTGTCCACAGTTACTCTGCCAATGCCCTTGGCCTTTTTGGCAACAACACCACTACATGTTTCAAAGCTGTACATCTTGGCCCTTAACCCAGCAAATGCCACAATAACATCACCAAGTGTCTCATCTTTTAACTTGCCAGGCACCTTTTTGTTGTGGGGCTGAATCTTTGTATGTTCACTGGTATCAAAATATTCAAGCAATGCAGGCTGTGACATATCTTGATAAACATCTTCTGTCTGAATATCAAGGATAAAACTATCTGTGTCCATGTACATCAGTTTTACACAATCACCATAAAAAGGCTTGAGCACATCATAATAGAGCTCCAGCATGTGTAATTTGGCCAATTCCAATATCACAGCCCCTACATAAATAGGCTTATCAAACTTAATCTTTCTTTTTTTCATGTTGAAGAGTGCCATATTTTCATCATAAATTCTTCTATAATTGAAATTAGGCTTTGCAATCAATTTTTTGCTCAGGCTGGGGTCAGTAATTAATTTAACATCAGTATGTTTTCTGACATTTTCTATGGTTTTGCCATACACTGAATTGACCATCAATTTAAACAAGGTCTTATCAAATTTGCTTCCTGCAGATGTTCGAAGCTCTGTGTTTGTATCAATATATGGCTTCAACCATCTTGAGTGCCTGAACCTTAAGACTTTGCCAACTTTGGTCACTTGAACACCATGTTTCATTAGGAACTGGAGGTTTTTGTAATATATGACATAATCCTGTTTTGGCTCTAGAGTCATCATTAGCTTCTTCTGTTTAGAGCCAGGTGAACACTTAACCTCAGGAATTGGGGGCAGATCAGAAAATGTGTTGTGTAAATTATCAGGAATTGTCAGATCAACCTCTAAGAACAGGCCATAGTTACTGTCATCAAAATCCTTAAGATCTTCAATATTGAAATCTTCAACCCACTCAAGCCCTGCATATGGCAGTTTATCCATCATAGCATAACCATAGAGGCTGTTTGCATCTACATACAGTATATAATTTGATGGCAGTGCAGGATCATAATCATTAATATATTTGTTGTTGGCTCTGGCATATCTCTGAGTACATTGCACCATGCCTCCTCTTATACATTGCTCCATAAACAGATACATATCTTGATCTTGGATCAGATCCAATTGCATTTTAGTGTTTAAAAACATTGCAGACCATGCTAGGCCTGGAGCACTGTAGAAATACATTGGATCCAGCTTATAATTTTCCATCGATGATTTTCTAAATGCCTGAAGTATATCAGCCAGGAGAGTCACATCAAGTTTTAAATATGCCTTATGATAATCACCAAATGTCTGGCATTTTAAATTGTTCCACATCAACTGGGCATGGTGATAATCTTCATCAGTGATTCCAGATGCTCTGAGTTTACTGTAGAACTCTTGTTTTGGTGGCAGAGAACACTCATCAAATTTAGAAAAATCTGTAACATAATCATATGGGTATACACCCTTCCGCCTAATTAATTTCAGGTCCTGATTTGGAAACAAAGCACATGTGATTTTGAATTGATCATCAGATAATTGACTTTCCAGTGTAGCCAGGCTAGCAGACAGAATTCTGTAGGAATCAAGAAATCTTAAGTGAATAGGAACACCATTAACTTTAATTATTTTGCTAATAGCAATATATTTCTCATTATTTTCTGCTAAAATATTTAAATTCTGCTTGTTAAACCCCTCGTACCTGATCAGATGATGGAAATCATAATTGGATGCACCATGGCAAAATATAGGGACACATTTTGGTCTCTGGATCTTAATATTACAGCTATTACACAGGGCCATTAAGAATTTACCATCTGTATGGGAATGGTGATGTACCTTGATATTTGTATCTGAAAATTCAGAATTACATACCGGGCATTTTTCTGCATTGTTGAAATCTTCAATCTGTTCTTCTGTTAAAGGCAACATGGGTTTTGATTTTAATAAGACATTAGATGCTATGTCATGGCACTCATTTTCTATTCTATGTGCAAATTCTTTGATGGCATCTGCTCCCATGTATAAATATTCTTTACTAACAACACCATCCTGTAC
The DNA here is from genome assembly GCF_977018435.1 of Lepisma saccharinum. Classification (NCBI taxonomy): domain Eukaryota; kingdom Metazoa; phylum Arthropoda; class Insecta; order Zygentoma; family Lepismatidae; genus Lepisma; species Lepisma saccharinum. The sequence continues at coordinate 36,899,335 of NC_139230.1, forward strand.
AACAACATAATAAAAACTAGAAGGTTCATGTAACTGGTATGATGTAATTGAAGATTCATCAGGATCTGGGCTGCAGAATGCAAGGGGTTTGAGGTTTGATTCAAAATCACAGACTATATATGCTGGGTGTTCCAAAAAGGCTTCAAATTTTTTGAATTTGGCATTTTCACTTGGATTAGGCATCACCATATGAACAGGTTTATGATTGCCACAGTATTTCAGATGCTCAATTAACTTGTTTTTAGCAATTTCTGCATTCACTTCACTAATCCCATTTATTATTTTTTTACCATCAAATACAGTCAAACATCTTCTACACAACTTGAATATTGTATTAGATTTGTCTAGTTGTTTTCTGACTAAAGCTTCAAGACTGTGTATCAGAGTGTAATGGTGTGTGCCATCCTCTTCAATTAAGAGCAGATCAATCGGAACAGCAGAATCATCATCAAGTGTACTGATTCTGAGAGGTGCTATCAAGCAATTGCCATGGCCAGTAGAACAAATAAAAACATTAATAGATAGTTGTTTACCATTGATATCCCTGGCCTTTTTTTTTTCAAATTTATCAATATTCTGAACAGACATTGGATATTCTAAGCCCTCCATAGCTTCATCAAAATTGTGTTCATATTGTTTATAATAAGTTATTCTCTGAGGATTCCTTAAAACTGGATACAAAGCAGCTAAAATACACCACACCACGTTATTTTCTATGTTAACCACGGCTCTTTTGTTTTTAATATTGGCAGGTAAAGGCAGATATGTAGATCCTTGTAATGGGCTGAATTCAGAAATATTAACATAGAGCTTGTGTGGAGATCCGCATAGGCTCCATCCTGACTCTTTTGCTGCAAATTCAGAGTGTTTAATATTCAATTGCTCTATCAAACTGCTTATTATTTTGTCTAAATTTGCATTTGAATATACAGCTACAGTTTCTGTTATGTGGGGCTGTGTAAATTTTGTGCCATTTGGTTTCTTATATTTCTTATATCGTGTAAACAATTTAAGAGACAGCTTATAAGAGCCATTTTGTGCATTTAGAATTGCCTGCATATCAGAATTTACACTGTTCAAAAAATTCTTAATGTCACATTTTTGCTCTGATACAAACCGGTAATCCCTAAGTTGGCCAGCAAAACTGCTTTGGATGGGTTCATAGCGTGGCTGCTTTGCTGCTCTAGCATTAACAGGTGTTTCAAGCCTCCTTTTCAGACCAGATGTAGATGGTTGTGGGGGCAATGTTGATGACTGTGCAGAACAAGTACCCTTATGTTTATATGTGAAATATTTCATGCTATATTAGTAGTGTAGTGTCCCGGGTTCCCAGCCCGAAAGTGGAGCTCGGTGGAGCTCACCTTAATGGATTTCTCTTGTAAGGCATGAGCTCCATTTTCTCGCAGTGTTGCCAGCTCCTCACTCGAAAAAATCACCAAGGTTTTTTTTTTGGGTCTAACCTAACCTAAAGCAAGGAGCTGGCAACACTGCTTGAGGCTTGCCATGCATGATGTGCTATACACACGTGCGCGCGCTGGTGCCTTTTATTATTTTTCGTATTGTGAGTAGTAGGTGAAATGGTAGTTCCTGGGCCTGCCCTTTGACCTACTTTTTATTTTACGCCCTTTTACGCACTAAACTAACCTACAATGAGAGAAAAAATGGACAGAAAAAGCTCTAGCATCACTTTTTAAGCTATTTTTTATGCTAACTCGTTTTTTTGACCTACATTTGAAATGACTTACGATATTTTCCTATAAGGCTGCCTCCCTCTTACTGTCAACTCGGGTGAGGCGTAGCCTTTTACAGTGTATGTTAACGTCACTAGCAGTGTTGCCAACTCGGCGTAGCCTTTTATGGTGTATAATTTTTTAGTGTGTGTGAGTGTACATGTGTTGCCAACTCGGCGTAGCTTTTTGGGTGTATGTTAACCTCGCAGTGTTGCCAACTCGGCATAGCCTTTTGGGTGTATGTTAACCTCGCAGTGTTGCCAACTTGGCGTAGCTTTTTTGGGTGTATGTTAACCTCGCAGTGTTGCCAACTCCTCACTCGAAAAAATCACCAAGGTTTTTGAGTCTAACCTAACCTAAAGCATGGAGCTGGCAATCTTGCTTGAGGCTTGCTTTGCAGTGTTGCCACTTTACTCGAAAAGTTACCAAGGTTTTTTTTTTGGTCTAATCTAACCTAAAGCTGGCAATTTTGCTTGAGGCTTGTCACAGTACATAAAACAATTTGTCAACCTATTGGTTTGCCATAGTTTTTTACAAAAAAAAAAGAGAGGAAAGAGAGGGAAGAGTTAAACAACCGACAATGTTGCTAATATTTACCTACAGCTTTTTTTTACTTGACAAGGGCTTAGCCAATTTATATACTGGCGTAACATACACTGGGCAAGAGAGCCGGCAACAAATATATACTGCCGTAAAAGAGATGGATGGATGCCAACACAGTATGTGTGTGCGTGTGTATAGCATTAACTGGTGTTGGCAACCCACTTACAACTAAAAAAATAGAGATGCCAACGTTGCTGTAAGATAAAAAGAGAAAGACTTGTAACCGGTAGCAGTGGTGAGCAAATGCGCCTTATCGTAATTTTCTTCCAAGTTTTGGGGGCCAAATGTTTATGTATATGATTTTTGCAAACCTACCTCTCTCGGGAACACGATGTGCCGCACACACACATATGCGCGCGCTGGCGCCTTTATTATTTTCGTATTGTGGCACAAACAAACAAATAATAATTGTTGTTTTTTTTCTATCTACAATCATATTTTTTTATATATTTTTTAATTTTTTTATAGGGTTGATTAAAACACATATTTGAGGAAGACAACACTACCCATATATAAATAAACCCCTCAAACTAACACCAATTAGAATTAGCTTACAAAATTTTTCTCATAAGATATTTTTTGTTTTGTAAACACTCTACTACCAACAGATCACATATAAATAAACATACCCCGAAAAAAAATGCGTTCTATGAAAAGTTGCCCTGTTTGCAAAAAGAACATATCAAGCCAACATTTTGTAAGACATTGTCGCACCTGCGTGCCAGGCAAGCATTTAGCTGCCACCGAACTATGTTCCGGATGCAATAAACATATTACAATTGCGTATGCCAAGAAGCATAAGCTTACTTGTCTGAGCCAAAGTACATCTGGGGCTCAGTCTTCGACCAGCTCAACCAAGAGGAAAACAAAAGCCGACTCGCCACCATCCCCCAAACGCATCAAAACTGTGGCCAAAGCGAACCAGTCTGCTTTCGAGCGGTTGTTAGAGGATTTTGTCCTCACCTCGGACGGCTCTTGCGATGTTCGTAGCTTTTTAGAGGAGAGGCGGGCAGAGATAGTTTCCATCCTCGGCGATGCGCTTGCAACGCACTCTACCAAATTCTACGCATCGCTACGTTGCCAGTACAAGAAGCCGTCTGATGAAATTTACAGCTTTTGCCACAACACCAAGGCGAAGACGCTGCATCTGGCGGATGTCGAAAACCTAGAGGTTATCTACAACAAGTTTGCCGAGGAGCTGGTGGCAAAGCAGGAGGATCATCAAGCCATGGGCTCGGGGGGTTCGCTGTGCGGCGAGCCTCACGAACTGTGCGTCAAACTTTGCAAGTTTGTTCCTCTCTCCGCCTCCAGCTACGTCCCCTTACCATCTGATATTGAGGATAAAAATGCCATCGTGAATATTCAAAACAGAGACGCCAAGTGCTTCGTATGGTGTGTGCTTGCAGCATTGCACCCTGTCCACACGCACCCATACCGAGTTAACCACTACATGCAGTACGAGTTGGAGCTGGAAGATGCGATGGCTGGGATCGACTACCCGGTAGCGCTTTCGGATATTCGAAAGTTTGAGGCTCGTACACACAACCCTCGGTTGGCTATCAATGTTTATGGCCTCACCGACAAAAATGTGGTGTACCCTATCCGGGTGAGCGACGTAGACGACGACGGTGCGCAGGAAATTCACCTTCTGCTCATCAAGGACGAGACCCACCACCATTACACCCTCATCCGTTCCCTCTCTCGACTTGTTTCGAGCCAACGGAGCGAAGACAAAACCCACATAGAAGTTTGTTGCAGATGCTTGTCTACATTTCGTAATCGGGAACGGAAGGATTACCACCGCATCAGAGGTCGCAACATCGCTGCCGAGAAGCTCGCTAACCACAAGCTCTCCTGCAATGCCAACAAGCCTGGGATGACAGTCTTGCCCAAACCTGGCACCATGATGCGTTTCAAAATGCACGGTGCCATGGTAGAGCACCCCGCTATCATCATCGCAGATTTCGAGGCCTTCCTCAAACCCCTGTCCACTTGCGATCCCGATCCCGAAGTTTCCTCCACCACCCCTTACCAACTCCACGAGGCCTCGAGTTATGCCTACGTTGTGGTGCGACGAGACCAGCACATCGCCCCCGAGTCCTACGTGTACCGTGGTCCTGATGCAGCCAAACACTTCCTCAAAAGGATGGTTGTGGAAGCCAACGAGATAGGGAAGGTATTGTCGACCCCCAAGTCTATGCTCCCACTGTCCCCCGACGATCAACGTAGACATGACGAGGCCATCGCTTGCCCTGTCTGCGTCGAGGAGTACACCGCCAACAATCATAAAGTCCGTCACCACGATCACTTTAATGGTAGGTACGTTGGTCCTTGGTGCAACGATTGCAACCGTATGGCCCGGGACCCGCGCTTCATCCCCGTGTTTTTTCACAATGGCTCGGGGTACGACTTTCACCACCTGATCAAGCATCTTGGGTACGACAACATGCGAATCAACGTCCTGGCACAAAACGAGGAGCGTTACATCAGTGTGAGCAAACGAGTGTCGACCCCGGGAGCAGACTCTACCGTCGAGCTTCGCTTCCTCGACTCCCTAAGGTTCCTCCCGGCAAGCCTCGATGCCCTGGCGAAAAAACTCAGCGACGAGAAAATGCTCATTACCTCTGCGAATTTTCCGAACTTGGACGCCGGTCTCTTCAGGCGTAAGGGGGTCTACCCCTACGAATACGTCACCGACTCTACCAAGTTTGCGGAGACGTCGCTACCTCCCCAGGCGAAGTTCTACAGTCAGCTACGAGGCTCGAACATCACCGACGAAGAATATCACCACGCCCAGTCCATGTGGCGCGAGCTGGGTTGTCGAACTCTCGGAGACTACCACGACGCCTACCTCAAACTTGATGTGACGCTCCTCGCCGACGTGTTCCAGACGTTCCGGGCGATCGCAATGAAGATCTACCACCTGGATCCCGCCTACTTCTATAGTCTCCCCGGACTGGCGTGGTCAGCCATGTTTCTGGTGACGAAAGTCAGGCTTGAGCTTCTTTCGGACGTGGACATGATGCTGTTTGTAGAACGTGCCGTGCGGGGTGGAATGGTCCAGGTGTCGCAACGGCACGCGCGCGCCAACAACCATCACATGGCTACTGGCTACGACTCCACCCAACCGTCGAGCTACATCATGCACACGGACGTGAATAACTTGTACGGGCACTCCATGATGCAAAAACTCCCCTTTAGAGGGTTTGAGTGGGCTAATCCTTCCAAATTCGACATCGAAAGCTTCGACGATTCGAAACATGGGTTCTTCGCCGAGGTGGACCTTGAGTTCTCCGAGAAGCTGCAGGATTTGTTCTGCGATCTTCCCCCTGCACCCGAGTTCAAGTGTTCGCCCGATTCCAACCAGAAGAAGCTCGTCATGGATTTCGAACCCAAGAAGAATTACATCCTGCACTACAAGAATCTCCGGTGGTTGATGCAGCGAGGGGTCACAGTCCACACAGTTCACCACATCCTCAAGTTCGAGCATTCTTCATGGTTGCGCCCATATATCGAAGTCAACACCGAACATCGTACAGCAGCCACGTCCGAGCTTGATAAGGATTTCTTCAAGCTCATGAATAATGCAGTGTTTGGCAAGACCATGGAGAATGTACGGAATCGCGTGGACATAAAATTGGTGACGAGGAAAGAGCGATGTCGTCAGCTTGTCGCGAGTCCATTGTTCAAGTCTCGAACAATCTATAACGAGCAGCTGGCTCTGATTCACATGAAGCAAGGTGTGGTGAAACTCACCAAGCCCATCTACGTCGGAGCTACTGTTCTGGATCTGAGCAAGCTTCACATGTTCGAGACGTACTACGACATATTACGTCCACACTACAAGCACAACATCTCGCTTCTCTACACGGACACGGACAGCTTGGTGTACCACGTTCGCACAGCCGACGCATACGGGGATATAGCCACAGTTCCATCTTTGGTTAAACTCTTCGACACCTCGGGCTATCCCCAGCCAAACCGATACGATATCCTGGCCCGCAACAAGAAGGTGCCTGGCAAACTCAAAGACGAGAAGGACGGAGACGTGATTCTCGAGTTTGCAGGTCTTCGCGCCAAGGTCTATACCATCAAAGCCGAGGGCAGCGTTACCAAGAAGGCCAAGGGTGTCGGCAGACAGGTGGTTCGGGAGCATCTTACATTCGAGGACTTTGTCGATTGCCTCAAGACCAGGTCGTCGGTTCTAAGAGCAGAACAGCGCATCCAGAGCGTCGACCATGTGTTGACCACCAACAAAGTGAGGAAGATTGCCCTGGATCCCAACGACGACAAGAGGTGCGTTCTCCAATGTGGAATCCACACACTGCCGTGGGGGCACTATCGCTTAGCAGAAAGCAAAACCTGCAACATATGCCCTTCAACAGAAGATTCATAAAACAAAACAAAAAAAAACAAAAAAAATCATTTTGTTAGTCATTACAAAAAAAAAAACACTGACTGTCATTACAAAAAAACTTTGACCGTATTCTTAAATAACCAGCATAATATGAATCTCTTTGGTTTCCGAAAACAAACCAACATGGAGACTGTACACCACACGACGACAGATCATGAATTTCTACCTTCCATGTTAACTAAACTCAATGGTCTACTGATTGTTCACCTTAACAGCATTTGGACGAAATTGGATGACAATGTGGGCAAGATGTTTTACGTCTTCAACAACAATTTACATTTTTACAAAATTCCGATCGATGGAAAACTTCAAATCACCGTGAATCCGGAAAACGTAGGTGAAATCAAAATATCTACCGGCAAGAACATTTTTCGAATCAAACACAACAAGATGCTTTCTAACATTACGTACGATGTTTCCGCAGGAGATTACCTGTACGTCGAACTCCTAGGAGATTACGACAAACTCATTCCTCTCTTCGTAGAATTACGAATCGTCTATCCTATTATAAATAACCGTTAACCAAAATGCCTAACGATATTTTCGGCAACACTAAGCGTGTAGACCATGCAGAAGAGATTCTTATGTTGGATGTCCGAATTAAAAAGTTGAGGAGCGATTTGATCGCTTTGCAGGAGACCTTAAACAAAAGTTTAGAGTCGGAGATCGCTACGCTCCAAACGCAATGTCTCGACCCCATTCTGAAAATCGATTCCGAACTGAAAACGCTCATAAAAAATTATGTGGACGTACCTTCTTACGACAACGTTCAAAATATACAGTTGAGCGTGGATAAGCTTCAAAATGATTTGGCCAAACTACAACAATTTCAATCGAAAAATGAAGATTTGGAAAAATTGAAACTCGAAATCGAAGAACGAACTTCGGCAATCGAAAAGAATTTCTCTGAACTTCAAACCGTCGTGAAGGATATTGATGTAGAACGTTTGCACGTCGTTGTTTCCAAATTACAAGAAGAATTCGCCGGCACGTTGGAAGAAATTAAATCCAAGTTGCTGACTTTGGAAGATACCATGACGAACCTACCATCGTCGGACGAACTGCAGGTCATCGGCAAAAGCGTCGCGAACATAAAAATTCAATTGGAAGCCTATCAAGATTTCGAACACATTCAAACCACCATCGCTACGCTTCAGGCGTCTCTGGAGTTGATCAACGAAGAAATTAAAAATATTCACGCTGAAGCCAGTGCGTTGACGAACATTCAGGACACGTTGAGCACGGTTCAGCAAAAGATCGAATATTTGGAAAATTTGAACGTCGAATCGAACCTTGCTCATTTTCATCACGTACTGGACAACATACAGGCCGACTTGGAATCGTTACGGACGAGCGTACCTTCGAGCGAAGATTTGGAAAAATTGAAAACGGCGGTGACGGCACTATCCGATTCGAGCGACATCAAAAGTTCGTTGAGCGATCTCGAGAGTAGGGTGGCCAATCTCCCCACCTCCAAAGAATTGCACGCTTTGAAAAGGAACATATCACGTATGCTGAAACGACTGGAAACGGAAACGGCGAACGTGGAACAGATTCGAGACGAACTTGCTTCGCTGGTGTCGACGCTGCCCACTTCGCAGAGCGTCGCCGACCTTCACACGCAGTTTACCGAAATGCGAAGCATCGTGAACGATCTTACCGAGAAGAGCTCGAAATTGAATCAAGTCGAGAACCTTCAGAACATCGTCGTCAACATCAGAGATCAAGTTGGGGTGCTGGAATCCACGCAGGAATCGACGCTGGCCTCTTTCGGTGCCAAGCTGCAAGAACTCAACGAAAACTTCAAGCAGTTGAACGTGGAAGTGAAAATCAAACCGTCATTTTCTACAGTAACGAATACCATCGTCGAACATTTGTTGCCCTTACAAAATACACTGGGACAGCTTCACAGCAACCTCGTTAGCGTCGATACTAAATTCGCTAAACTGCATTCTCTGCAAGCCATCGAAATTAACAGCGTACCCAATCAACAGAGAATCTCCACTTTCGTCGAAGGTAACAAACTGTACATGTTGCATCCTTATCATCCGTACTACAAGTTTCTCCTCGATGGCACGATTCAGATAAATGAATTTTCGTACTGGTCTCACGGCAGAAAAGCTAGCGTTCCCACCATGACCTTGATATCGAATCGTGGTGTTCAGAAAGCAGGAAACATTCCTCTGGCACGTTGGAACGAAACGCGCAACGTATATGAAATACACGAAGACGAAGATCTCACCGTTTTCGACGTGAGTGCCGGCGATAAGCTGATCATTCAAAACACGAGCGAGGTGCCACCTTCTTTGAATCCCATCACGCTTGTGCTTCTCTTCAAACGTAATCTCTAAAAAATGTCTAGGCAAGCCATCGTCGAAGAATTGCATAAACCTGCGCGCCGCAACTACGAACGTTTGGCGGTGGTGACCAAGGGAATCGACGACCTCTGGCAAAGTGACCTCGTGGAGATGAGTAGCGGCAATTTGAAAAATGTGCATAAATTGAACAAGGGCAACAAGTACCTCCTCACCGTCATAGACACGTTTTCGAAATTCGCATGGGCTCTACCTTTGAAGGCCAAAACGGGAACGTGCGTCACGGAAGCATTCAAGACAATTTTTCGCGAAAGCGGCAGACGGCCACGGTTTTTGCAAACAGACAACGGTAAAGAATTTTACAACGCCGTATTCCAAAAGTTTATTCAAAAACATGGCATTCGACATTATTCGACCTTCAGCCACATCAAAGCCAGCATCGTGGAAAGATTTAATCGAACCTTGAAAACACACATGTGGAAACGATTCACGCTTCGGGGAAATTACAAATGGGTCGACATACTGCCGGAACTCGTCGACACCTATAATGATACGGTACACAGAACCATAGGCATGAAGCCAGCTGACGTTACCAAGTCCGACGAGCAGCGTTTAATTTCTACAGTTTACTGTCCAAAGTACACTCTCGCGACTACCAAGAAGTCAAAATTCAAAATTGGAGACCAGGTGAGGATCAGCAAATTCAAACGCGCCTTCGAGAAGGGATTCACAAAAAATTGGAGTACGGAACTTTTTACGGTGGTTCGAGTTTTACCCGGAAACCGACACACGTATATAATAAAAGATAGTAGCGGCGAGATTTTGAAAGGAAGATTTTACGAAGAGGAACTCTCTAAAACGAAACATCCCGACACGTACCTCATCGAGAAAGTATTGCGTAAGAGAGGCGACAAACTATTGGTGAAATGGCTGGGGCTTCCGGAAAAGAGTTGGATCGACGCGAACGAAGTGATTCTATGAGTGCGTGGAATGTCGTGAAACGTCTACCTGATTCGGAAAGTCAAACGAAGAAAAAAAACGGCGAGTTGCTTCCCGACAGCATCCGCTGTCTAATCGTAGGCCCTTCAGGGTGTGGGAAAACGACACTGCTCGTGGACAATTTTCTCCTCGCACCGAATTGGTTAGATTGGAAGAACAGGCACCTCTACGTATTTTCGAAAAGTCTCGAACAAGCGAAATACCAGCAACTGATGAAACTGTACGATGGTCTGGACATTGCAACTTTCGCATCTGAAATAAAACCACTCGACGATTGTCGCGAAAATTCAGTCGTTGTGTTCGACGATGTCATCCTGGAAAATCAAAATGAAATTCGCAATTTTTTCACGCAAGGTCGTCACAAAGGAATGGATTGCTTCTTCCTAGCTCAAACGTTTTCCAAAATTCCAAAACAGTTAGTACGCGACAACGCTAATTTCATATGTTTGTTTCGTCAAGATCACACCAACCTCAAGCACGCGTACGATGACTACGTAGGCGGAGACATGAACTACAATCAATTTTCGGAACGCTGCTGCTCCCACTGTTGGAACAGTGACGATTTCGGATTCGCGACGATCGACATGACGAGGAAACCCAACGACGGAAAATACAGAAACAAAATCAACGACTTTCTAAACGTTGCAACGTTGTGAGAAACGACGTGTATAAATAACGTTATGGCGAAACGAAAAATCGAAGACGAAAATCTCAAGTTGCGAAACTACCTCGCGAAACGCTTCAAAGGTTGGAAATCCGAGAATCGCGGATTCTACGAAGAGAAGAAACGTCAAGATCAACCTGTGATCGATGCCATCAGCGATCTAGGTAAAGAAATTAAAGGCGTCACAGAACAAAATAAAAATTTGATCAACGAACTCGTACCACTTGCAGCTAAAAGTTACACCGTACCCACGCCCATTTCGAGCATTCCTTCGACACCATTCGAACTGAAGGACGTACCACGACGTCGAGCCATAGGTAGCACGCCGTCGTCTTTGGATAAAATCGAGTTGGGACCTTTGGCACGAGACTACCTGAGCACGGGCAAGTTCGACAAGGATGAAGTGTTCGGATTGTATCCGAGCATGGAGAGTAACGAAGGTGGTGGTGTGGTATGGAAGATTGGAAAATCGAAAGTTACCTTCGAAGGTAACGACATTAAAATTAATTTAGGCGACAAGGATAGTTGGAACAGGTATCCGGGTACGGTGGGACTGTGGGAACTCGTTGCCAAAAAGCAGCCGAAGGATTACACCGACGAAGATTACCAGAGTTACAAGGAAATTTTGATCATGACGGATGCCTTATACCAGAACAACGACGCTACGCAGAATAGGGTGAAATCGAGCAGCGGCGAGAAGTACAGAAATCTCATCAAGCCGATTTGGAACCAGGTGAAAACAGGCAGCGGCGTCAAACTCTACAACACCCTGCCCAAAGAGTTTGTGTGGGTGGACGACGTGCGCAAGCTCATAGACAGGTTGTTGGTTATTGCAGGAGAGGAGAATGCAGGCAATCGTAATTTCTACAACGAGAAGGTTGGCATCGTGGACATGATCAGCACAAAACTTTCCAACTTCATCGTGAACGACGACAAGGGCATAGGTTACCTCATCAAAATTATCAACACGCTGCCTCCGAGATTCTGGAACGTTGCCGAAGGAAAGGGTCTCGTGAACGACATCATCAACAAGTTACCTTTCGAGATGCATTTACCCGGCTACCAATACTGCGGACCGGGTACCAAACTCGAAAAAAGATTGGAGAGAGGAGACAAGGGTGTGAATCCGTTGGACGCCGCATGCAAAGATCACGACATCGCTTACAACACCACTCGCACCGATCTGGATGCACGTCACGAAGCAGACAGAAAATTAGAGCACGCAGCTTTCGAAAGATTCGTTAGCAGAGACGCTTCGCTGGGAGAAAGAGTTGCAGCACTGGGCACCACCATCGCCATGAACACAAAACAAAAACTTGGGTGGGGTATATAAATAACACTACAGTAAAAAAAAAAAAAAACATCATGTCTGGTATAACCGACTTGCCACACGAACTGCTGTGTAAAATATTCAAACATACAGTAAACGGAGATTGTGAGGATATAAGAAAACTTTTGATCATAGCGAGATCAACGCCGCAATTTCGCATCCCTTGTGAAATGGCTGTCAAGGATTATCTTCGGGAAATTAGCGGCACGAGGTGCGGCGATCTCGACACTCTTTTTTCAGCCGCAGGGGGAAAATTAAACAATAGGTTAGATGAACTGCACGAGGCGAGGCAGGGGAGAAGACGATTCACAGATGATTGGCATAAGTCGAAACAAGAGACAGAAGATATCATCACGCACATCATCGCGTTTTCCGAAGCACAAACTTTCTTCCTCTAACACAGACAAAAAAATCTTCGATACAAAAATCTCGTGAAAAAAAAATATATATATAAAATAACACACATCGTGAAAAAAAATAATCTTCGGTGTATATATAAATAACACACATTGTGAAAAAAATTAAATTTCTCTAACACTGAAAATTTCTCTTCAATATGACGACTGAAAAAATGAGTGACCTCCAAGCATTAAAACAAATGCTAAATTTGTCAGTAGAGTATGTAAAAATTCAGGAATTGGAAGTCGACAAACCTTACACGATAACTTCCGGTTCAATTGTTTCTACCCAGTATGGTCCCAAGGCGCGTCTGTTGCTCAACGCACAATACAGTCTATTTTTACCAGATCGATACGCTAACATGTTATCCGACGAGAAGCTAGCTATTTTAATCGAGAACAAAACTCAAATCGTGTACAAGGGTACAAAGGAACTTCTTGGTAAGAAAACAAAGCACGTAATAGAATTTGTGTAACGGCTCTGCGCGGAGTATATCCTTGAAAAAAAATTACACGGAACAAAAAAAATCTCAGAACATTTATATATAAATAACATACCGAAAAAAAATTACACAAAACAAAAAAAATCTCAGAACATATATATAAATAACATACCGTGAAGATAACATATAAAGCATCATCATGAAGCCCAAGCGTGTCGTGTACCAGATACCATACTCCAATCTGAAAAATCTAGGTGCCCTCGATGGTTTACTCACCAAGAAACAACGCGAGAAGAAACGTTCTTGCTTGACGAAAGGACACGGAATGAAATTACTTCTCAGCACACCTCAATTGAGACGCTTGCAGCGTTCGCGAAAACAGCAAAAGATCGGAGGTTTCATATTCAGCATCCCAGCCATCCTGGCAGCATTAGGGGCCGTTGGAAGTTTGGCCGGCGGTAGCGCCGCCATCGCAAAAACCGTCATCGACTCGAAGAAGAACAAGGCAGAATTGGAAGAACAGAAACGTCACAACCTGGCTATGGAGAAGAAGGGGAAAGGTATAACCAAAAAACAAAAAAGCAACCTCGATGCTTTGAAGAAATATAAAAAAAAGAAGAAGCCCTGTCCAACTTCGATATTGAATCTCTGATCGAACTGTTGGGAATAAAAAACTTCAGGGGTGTTTTCATGTCCGATTCTCTACCCTCTGCTGTGAAGAAAAGGGAGTATGGCGTGGTCAACCTGGACAGTTACAAAAATCCTGGTACACATTGGATATGCTACCTCAAAATTGACGATAACAATGCATTTGTTTTCGATTCGTTCGGTGGCACACCACCTGCCAGGTTGGTGAAGTATCTCAGTGTTGCCAACCTCTACTACAATGACAAACGCATCCAGGGTTTCACCGATGTTAACTGCGGTCACCTATGCCTTTCCGTTCTCGCATACATGTCTAAAATAAATAACCCCTCGGTGGAACATTTTCAGAAAGCATTGTGGAACCTAAAACACGATGGGCGTGTTCCATCTCACGAGCGAATCTTCAATCTTGAAACTCACGCTGCACGACGACATCGTCTATCCTAAATCCGTAGCTCTGCGTGCATTCTACAGCATGTACCTCATACCTAACGTCACGCAGCACAACAACAAAATTAGCGTCGGAAGCGAACACATCGTCGTCACGCCAGGCCAATACAATCTTTCCACTTTGCAAGCTCAATTACCCAATGGCACGTACCTTTCTCAAAATTCGGTCACGCACAGAGTGGAAATCCTATCGGCGACGGAGACCATAAACCTGGGTACCATGGGAGAACTTTTAGGTTTCGAGAACGACACCAAACTCGAAGCTGGCATCAAACACACGGCAACCAACATTCCTAAATTTCTAGCCATAGAAACTCTAAACGTTCACTGCAACGTGGCGGAAGGCATGATCACGAAATCCTCGAACGGATTGTTAGGAAGTCACAAGCAGACGGGAATCATAGCCACGTTCAAACCCAGTTCCGAATTCATGGAACCGATCATCTACACACCCTCTTCGCCGATCTATTTTCCAGTATGCCGCAACCGCATAGACGACATAGAGTTGGTGGTGACGAACGAGAAAGGAGACGTGGTGGATTTCGCAGGTGCAACGACCACTGCCATCGTGGAGATCAACGTATAATAAATAACACACATAGTAAAAATGGAGCAAATCGAAAGTTACGAATTGCAATCTTTTCCTCCCAACCGTCGCACGTTCGCCAATTTGAACGAAGCGAACAGAGAGATCGAATACGACGTGGACGTAGGGGATGGGTTCGTTCATCCTCACAGAGCGGACCTCTTCCTTCAATTCGACGTGGTGAAGAAAGAAAGCGGAGACGCGTTTCCGCCCAATGCAAATTTGATACTCGTTGACAACTTCGTGCCTCACCTGTTCTCGCAGGTGGAGGTGAGGAAACACAACACCGTCATAGACAGAATAGACTATCCAGGCATCACGTCGACGGCAGTGGGAACTTTGAAATTATCCAAAACGGACGCAGCATACTACCAGGCGGGAGGATTCGAAGCAGGGACCAAAATATCGACGACAAGTCACACGGTGCTTTTTCCCATGCGTCTGCTGCCGGGATTCTTCTCGGACTACAAGGAGATCATGTGGAAGGGAGGATTGCGCGTCACGTTTCGAAGAGCAGCCAACGACAACAACGCACTGATGCGATACACCAACTTGAACGCCGACGGCACGCCGATAGCCAACACATTACCTGAAGCAGCCAAGTGCGTCATCCGGAGCATGGAATTGAGAATGCCGATCGTGGAATACGAAACAAACTACGCCCTCAAGTACAAAGCGGAGATCTTGAAAAATCTGCAGGTACCGATTCACTTTCACGGTTACCAGTGTGTGCAGAAGATGGCGTCGGGAAGTCACATGGAATTCGACGTGACGACACAGTTCAACAACATACAGTTCGACATGCCAGATTTCGTCGTAGTGCTCTTTCAGACCGGGCGCGATAACAACCAGGAAAAAGATACCAGCAAGTTCGACAACTGCAAGATCAAGAATGTTTATCTGAAAAATGGACGCAACGAAGTTTTCCCGCGCGAGAATTACAACCTCGACATGACCAAAGACGATTACCTCAAACTTTACGAAGCTTACACGGCTTACAAGCGCGTGACCGAGGGAAGCATGGACATGTACTACACGCCCAGCGAATTCAAAACCCGCAGACCCATGTTCGTCATCAACACATCTAAGAGGAAGCAGGTGGTGGTCAACGATCGAACCAACATCAAGATCGCCTGCGAGTTCAACAGTGCGTTGCCCGAGGATACCGTATGCAGTGTCATCCTGGTTGCCGAGAAGTCCTTCGTCCACGACGTGAAGAACGAGAGGGTCACAGAGCAGTTTTAACAAGTTTTTAACCTCTTTTCTCGCACAATAAGAAATTTCTGTACTAGCACAATCAGTTTCAATAACACAATACGAAAATTTCACTAGTTCAAAATCAGTTACAATATCATTTTCATTAGTTATGAGTTACAATATTTTTTTCTCATCAGTTTTTGCACTATAGCACAAGACAATCAGAATTTTTACACAAAAATTTTGTTGTTGTTGTACATGAGAAAATTAACAATAAAATTCTTTTTATCGTTTCAGATGCTGTCGAACATCAAGAACACATACACATACACACACTAGAAAAAAAAACATGCAACTTTATTTGTAACACACACATACATTCTCCATCCTCATCAAAAAAATATTATAATAAACATAATTATTATTATCTATATCTCACAATAAAACTCTATATCCAAAAATATTACAACATCAAAATAACACTAGAGTCGTTAGTACACGTTACATGCATTACGGAGGTCCTCTGTAGAGTTTCATAGAAGTTTGGGGGGGAAAAAAAACACGTGAAACTCTACAGAGGTGCGATTATCTAGAGTCGCAGCCGTTAGAACCTTTTTGGGTTGGGCACCACGCACCCTGGCGGGGTTAGGGGCCAGGCATCCTAAAAAACACAATAAATATTGTATGCAATACGAAAATAATAAAGGCGCCAGCGCGCGCATATGTGTGTGTGCGGCACATCGTGATCCCGAGAGAGGTAGGTTTGCAAAAATCATATACATAAACATTTGGCCCCCCCAAAGAAAATTACGATAAGGCGCATTTGCTCACCACTGCTACCGGTTACAAGTCTTTCTCTTTTTATCTTACAGCAACGTTGGCATCTCTATTTTTTTAGTTGTAAGTGGGTTGCCAACACCAGTTAATGCTATACACACGCACACACATACTGTGTTGGCATCCATCCATCTCTTTTACGGCAGTATATATTTGTTGCCGGCTCTCTTGCCCAGTGTATGTTACGCCAGTATATAAATTGGCTAAGCCCTTGTCAAGTAAAAAAAAGCTGTAGGTAAATATTAGCAACATTGTCGGTTGTTTAACTCTTCCCTCTCTTTCCTCTCTTTTTTTTTTGTAAAAAACTATGGCAAACCAATAGGTTGACAAATTGTTTTATGTACTGTGACAAGCCTCAAGCAAAATTGCCAGCTTTAGGTTAGATTAGACCAAAAAAAAAACCTTGGTAACTTTTCGAGTAAAGTGGCAACACTGCAAAGCAAGCCTCAAGCAAGATTGCCAGCTCCATGCTTTAGGTTAGGTTAGACTCAAAAACCTTGGTGATTTTTTCGAGTGAGGAGTTGGCAACACTGCGAGGTTAACATACACCCAAAAAAGCTACGCCAAGTTGGCAACACTGCGAGGTTAACATACACCCAAAAGGCTATGCCGAGTTGGCAACACTGCGAGGTTAACATACACCCAAAAAGCTACGCCGAGTTGGCAACACTGTGAGGTTAACATACACCCAAAAAGCTACGCCAAGTTGGCAACACATGTACACTCACACACACTAAAAAATTATACACCATAAAAGGCTACGCCGAGTTGGCAACACTGCTAGTGACGTTAACATACACTGTAAAAGGCTACGCCTCACCCGAGTTGACAGTAAGAGGGAGGCAGCCTTATAGGAAAATATCGTAAGTCATTTCAAATGTAGGTCAAAAAAACGAGTTAGCATAAAAAATAGCTTAAAAAGTGATGCTAGAGCTTTTTCTGTCCATTTTTTCTCTCATTGTAGGTTAGTTTAGTGCGTAAAAGGGCGTAAAATAAAAAGTAGGTCAAAGGGCAGGCCCAGGACCTACCATTTCACCTACTACTCACAATACGAAAAATAATAAAAGGCACCAGCGCGCGCACGTGTGTATAGCACATCATGCATGGCAAGCCTCAAGCAGTGTTGCCAGCTCCTTGCTTTAGGTTAGGTTAGACCCAAAAAAAAAACCTTGGTGATTTTTTCGAGTGAGGAGCTGGCAACACTGCGAGAAAATGGAGCTCATGCCTTACAAGAGAAATCCATTAAGGTGAGCTCCACCGAGCTCCACTTTCGGGCTGGGAACCCGGGACACTACACTACTTATATTTTCTATGGCATTTAGGGTATATTTTAGTGGTAGTTCTGCATTTGTCTGGATTACAATTCTTTTGGTGCTTAGCCCAATTGGGGCTGGATATATTCTTATTGCATTGATTACAATATTTTTGATTTGGCATTTTTGTTGTTTATTATATAAAATTTCTTGGGATTCAAATCAAAACTCTATGCTTAATAAAAAATATCAGTTGGGTTCAGCAGTGTGCTTTGTATATTTAGTATATATACTTAGTATCTTAATATTTTTGGCTTTGTTGTTGGTTTATTATATAAAATTTCTTGGGGTTCAAATCAAAACTCTATACTTAATAAACCTATGACAGGTTGTAAAGCTGATAGCCTACATGCGCAAAGGTAGAATAAGTATTGATCTACTGAAGCACTGACCTATCACAATTGCATGTCTGCACAGGCATGTCGTGGTGTGCATGGAAAGGCAATGACCTAATACCATGTGTCATGTATTGATCTTGTATAACAAACTAGGGCAGATATAAACCCTTTGTTCAATATATTAGAAAATTCTGTATATTAAATCAAACAAACCTATAATTCAATTTATACAAATCTGCTATATTTCTGTGTGTTTTTTAAAAAAAATAAGAGGAGCACTGCAACAACACATCTGTACTCCTCAGCCACTCTCACAATACTAACTGATATGTGATGCAAAAGCTCTTGCATCATAATTTGTTGCACAACATAATGCAAAAGCTCTTGCATCATAATTTGTTGCATAATATTGGGTAATAATTTGTTGTACAACATGATACAATGGCTTAGTTTTAAGTATAGCCATAACAATATCAAGAAGGGCATATTTTTGACAAGCTTATGGACAACAATCTGGCAGATGTAGCTTTTGTAAGTGTCGGCAAATCAATGTGAGGGGGGTCATACTTTCACAGGAAATTCCTGAGGGCATTTTTACAAAAATCTTGGGTTAGACAGAGTACCACACTTGAGCAATAAGCTCATATGCACATCTTGAGCTAGTTTTAAGTGTAGCCAAATCTGCCTGAGGGGGGCTCATACTTTCTCGAGTTTATCCTATATACTTTTACACTACTCGAATTAATCGAACTTTCACCAGCTAGACTAGAAACGACAGCTCAAATAGCACTTCAGGTAGTATTTTTTGAACAAAAGAAGTGTTATCCCTAGTTTATATTGCATATAACGCGACGTTTTTCGTGTTAAAGTGCAAAATTCGGTGTTATTCTGAAAAATGGTATAATTCGAGTTATTTCGAGATTCCGAAACACCGAAAACTTGCCTCCTTTATTTACCCAAATCCATTTTAGACACTTTATTGTGCTTTCTTCAAGTATTCAGTGTTATCGTGAAAACGAAAACTTTACGTCCCTACTCATAATTTAATCAATATAAATCTGATTTTTTAAATAATTTCCTATTACCTTTAAGCAACGAAAGCAATCTCGTAATCGTATTATTTAGCACAGGACAATCATAATTAAGAATATCTATAGTTTGAAGCACAGAATTTTACTCTTTTTACAATTCTTGGATATTAGAATGCAATATCACCATAAGTAAATGCAAATGTGACAACTAAGCTTCGCTTTAACTTATTTCCAAAAAACAGAACTTAAATTTTAGGTAGTTTAGATTGTGTCAGGAAATATGATTTTAATGCCACGAACATTTTTGCACTCTTTCGACAGGAGGGGAAAGTGACAGCCACCTTACACTTTATCTCATATTTGTTTCTTCCATCCTCTAAAAGCTGGATATTTTTTGCAAGATCATTGATGAATTTACACTTTCGCTTCGTTATTTCATAAAAGTAAATATGACTTCATAATCAAAATTCTCACTAAGCGTTTCTGTATCGCGTATGTATGACTCTAAAATGAACTGGCCGACCTATGTGACGGAGTGGTTAGCACACCGCGCCACAACTCCAGAGGTCCCGGGTTCGAATTCCATCCTGGGTATGGGTGTTCTTTGTGAGTGCCCCTTCATGATAATCATCATATGATCCCTCATCCTCATCTTCGCGATTAGCAAAAGTGGCAGAAAAGGGAATTAAAATAAATCAGTCCATCAAAAAGGAACTGCTCAAATTACATGTGTTTCACAAGTCTCAGATTGCGAAGCAACGAGTTACAATAATACATTCTAATTACTAGGGGTGTGCGGGACAGAACACATTTTTTGGTCGGGATGTGGAATTTTTTTTTAAATCCCGACGTTCCGGACGGGTAAAATCCGCAATTTCCCGAGAAATTTTCAGGAATGGGTAATGATAAAACATTCCCGACGGTGTGGAAATCAAGAATTTGACGTCATTTCCCTTTCTTTCGATTTCTGAAATAAAAAGCTAACAATTTCAGAGAAGTGTCAAGACACTTATAATGCAAAAAACATCAAGAGTTAACCACTTTTTAAAACGACCATTTGGAAGTTTAGAGTAGTCACCCCCCCCCCCCAAATCTAACAATTTCATAGTGAGCTCTCTTAGTGTAATTGATCTGAAAATCATTATTTTAGCTGATTTTCCAAGTGCAAAAAACTGAAAATTTGTTTTACGCAAGAGCTTAAATTCCAATTTTATTGTATAAAAATTCTTAGATTTAGATAATTACCCCCTATGACACCCAATTTTTTAAAGTTCACTTTTTCAAATAACTAAAGCGAAATCCATTCCTTTTTTTAACTGTAAAAAATAGTTGACTCACATGAGTCAATTTTAAAATTTTTGCAAAATACCCCAGTATACATTCGGTCCATTTATATCTGAACCGAAGATACCGTACTTGAATATTCTCATATCCTCCACCCGGGTTCGAATCCCGGTCGGGCTTGGTTGTTTGTGAATGTCCATTCATCAATTTCATCATTTCATCACTCATCCCCATCTTCGCAAATTAGCCAAGAGGCACAAAACGCGAAGTAAAATAAACTAAATCAAATCAAAAAAATCAAATCATATCCTCCAGTGTTATGATATTGTTTGTGCTTGTAACTAATCAGTAACATCATGGCGGTACAAGAAATATACAAGTTTAAGATATTCTAGTAATATTTTGGGCCCTAGCAATTAGCTACTTGAACTCGAGAGCGCTCCGTCATATGTCTTCAGCTAATCGTATTACTGCCGGACGATATATAAAATCATTGAGTAATGAAACTTTTTTCCAACAAGTATATTTTTTTGCAACTAGATGGCAGCATCTAGTGATACTTACTGCTTTCATGTTCTCTAAGTACATTTATTTGCAACTAGATGGCATCGGTGATATATAAATTACTGTGTAGGAAGTATTTTTTGGGAACCTAACTTGCGTCACATGCAAGAATTCTCATGTAACCTATTTTTTTACTTAGACAAATCAATAGCTTTGTTACGAGAATTCTTTGCATTCCAAACATTCCTGAGAGTTATTATTTTTTTTAACCAGTAACATTGGGGGCCCTACAAACTTAGCTACGTCAACTTAAGAGTACTTTTTTTTGCAACTAGATGGCGAGCACTTACACACACATACTTCTATTTGTTAGTAACCCCCCTCCCTCTTCTGGAAAAGTGTAATATGCATGTGTATGTACAAACATTGAGGCATTGCTAAATGTTACTAGCTCGGAGAAAGTTATGCATGCTTAGTTATGAAAGCTATATTAGTACTCTCCATTGCAACTAGATGGTGAGCACTTACATACACACACACACACACACACATCCATATGCTTCTATTCTGCTTTCATGTTTCTCAAACTACAATTATTTGCTGCTAGATGGTAATACTGTGTAAGAAATAACTTCTCTTCCCCCTTTGGGGGGACTCTGTAATATGCAGGTGTATGCAATGCCCTGTTAGAAATATTATGTCGATAATAGAGAGACAAAAAACTGAATGAATGCATGAATGAATGGCAAGGTCACGCATGTTGAGCGAATAGAAAATCAATGTTAGCATGTAACACTGACATATGCAGTGTGCGAACATGGGATCGATGACATGACACGCTAAACAGATTCAACTTGGAATAAAGATTGTTATCTGTTTCTTTGCGTGTAATAAAGAAAGATAATAAGTAATAGATTTTGTCTTAAAGTTTTCTTGACCTATTGGTTATTTGCAAATTATTAAAACACTCATATCTCGAAAACTATACAACGTAGAATGGTGCGTTTTTTTTATTCGCTTCGTCTCAACGTACTCTTTAAAATTAGACCAAAGTCGACATAGCTTATCATAAAAAATATTTTATATTTTCAGAATTAGTAAAAAATATATTAAAATGATAAAAATATCCCAAAAGGAAAAAATGCCAATGAATGTATTTGGCTATAAGAAGCAACATATTCCCCAAATAGAGAGAAGTTCAGACAGCAGCATGCAAGTGATTTCCGATCTTCACCGTAAATTAAGAGGGTTGGTCATTATTCAACTTAATAGTATATGGTACGAAGTTGATGAGAATACCGGAAAGCATTGTTATATGTTTTTAACAACAACCATCCATCATATGAAATCCCTGTGACAGGAAAGATTCAAATAAGTATCTCTCCTCCAAATGCTGCTGTTGTTCATGTAGGAAAAATCTCTATAGAATTAAGCACAATAATATGTTTCCCAACACATCATACGATGTAGAAAAAGGAAATTTCCTCTATGCTGAAATAATTGGCGATTATGATAAACTAATTCCCCTATTTATCGAAATAAGAATAATTTATCCTCTTATGAATATATAAATACCGAAACAAAAATAAATAAATAAAAATAAAACAGAAACAAATAAACAAAACAAAATGGACATATTTGGAAACAGAAGAAGGCAGGAAATACCAGATAATTCCCGCGACATTGCCAGATTAGACGAACGTCTTAAGAAACTTAAATCCGATTTATTAATATTACAAAATTCTTTGAATGTAAGCCTACACGCTGAAATTACCAATCTACAGTCTGAATTAATTAATCCCATAGTAAAAATTGATGCGGAACTCAAGTCTTTACTTCAAAAATATACTAATTTACCGTCTCTCGATAATGTTGAAAATTTAAAAGAGAAGTTAGCTAAATTAAAAAATGATCTTGAGAAATTCCGTCAAATTCAAACAACTACCTCGGAACATCTAAAGCAAGAATTAAATAACCAAGCGAATACTATTCGTACCGAACTACTTTCCATAATTGAAACTATCAAGACAAGATCAATATGAACTGCTTAATGCAAGCATTCTTGAATTACTGGACCAATTTTTATCTTTTGAAATTCCCTCACTGGAATATATTAAATCCGAACTGCAAACAGCAAACAGACCAATTACATGCAGCCATAAGAGAAGTTCAATCCAAACTACAAACATTAGAAGACTTTATCAATAATTTACCTTCATCTTCCGAATTAAATACCAGCATCAAATTGCAATTAGAAACTTACGAAGATTTTGGAAAAATACAGGCTACCATAGCTCATATTGAAGATACTTTGACAACCATGAGAAACGAATTGACGAATGTACAGGAAACTCTGGAATTTAAGTTGCCAAGCATAACTGAATCTTTAAAGGTAATTCAACGACAGATCACAAAATTAGAGAATCTCAACACTGAATCTGAACTATCTCATTTTCACCATCTCATAGACGACATACCGAACAAATTGCAAACACTGCAACAGTCTACCCCTACATAAGATGACATACAGCAACTTAAAAATGCCTTAACCAGTGTAGCAGATGCTACAGAATTAGATGTAGTTAAGCAAGCTTTAACCTCACTTCAAAACACAGTATCCAATTTACCCACTTCCCCGGAGATGAGATCTGTAAAAAGAGTAGTAAATAGAATATTGAAGTCGGAGGACATTAAGAATATTCAAGCGGAAATTGCCATAATTCAAGATACTATTGCTACTTTGCCTACCAATCAGATTCTGAATAAATTACATGCATTGTTTGTAGAAATCAGAAGGCAGATATTCGATCTTACAAACCAGAGCACTAAATTGAAACTTGTAGAAAGTTTACTGGAGATTACTTCCAACATTAGAGAACAAATTGCTACCCTCGAAACAAGCCAGGAATCTGCTTTATCAGGTTTCACATCAGAACTTCACCATCTCAAAGAACAATTTAAACAATTGTATGTCGATGTGAAAATCAAACCCAGCTACGATGAAGTGGTACGCACCATAAACGAATATCAAGAAACGGTCTTAAGCAGATTAGACGATCTCGAATTACGTCAATTTTTCACTGTTGAGATAGTTAGGCTTGAGAGTGTACCAAATGTACGAGGGTACTGGACTTATGTTAATGCAGGAAATGTTTACAAAATGTACCCTTACAGTCAGTCTCATGAATTTTTCCTTGATGGCGAAATTAAATTTTTAAAATTTGGCTATGTGAAGAAGGGAAAGCATATGGAAGTGCCAAATTTCACCATACAGAGAAAAGATAGCGTCTACAGAGCACTACAGATACCTGTTGCATATTGGGACGAATCTGGAAAGAAATATAAAATACATGGGGATCAAGAATTATCTGTTTTCCCTGTGCAAGCTATTGACAAATTATTATTTGAGGTGAAACAATTATACCCCGAGGATAATCCATTTTATGTCATATTTTCTTATAGAATCCGATGTCAAGACAAGATATAGTTAATGAATTACACAGGCCAGCTCGTCGTAACTACAAACGACTGAGTGTGGTAACGAAAGGTGTGAATGATTTGTTTCAGGCTGATCTGATAGAGATGGCTACAGGGACTTTAAAAAATTTGGATAAGATAAATCATGGTTACAAATATATGCTTACAGTTATTGATACATTTAGCAAATATGCATGGGCTGTTCCCCTAAAATCCAAGACTAGTACTTGTGTTACCGAGGCTTTTAAGTCGATATTTAGTGAGGGAAGGATACCAAAATATTTAGAGACAGACAGAAGGAAAGAATTTTACAATTCTACATTTGCTAAGTTAATGCAACAACATAATATTAAACATTATTATACATACAGTGATCTGAAAGCTAGTATAGTGGAACGATTCAAAAGAACATTAAAAAATCGCATGTGGAGACAATTTACTCTACAGGTCAATTATAAGTGGGTGCAAATTTTACCCGAGCTAGTTCATAATTATAACAATACAGTACACAGTACTATTCACATGAAACCTGCTGAGGTAACCAAGTCTGATGAGCAACGATTGATTTCTACTGTTTATTGTCAAAAATATACATATACTACCAAGGAACCAAAGTTTAAAATAGGGGATCAGGTAAGGGTCAGTAAATATAAACAGTTATTTGAGAAGGGATTCACTAAAAATTGGAGTACGGAGTTATTCTCTGTGGTTCAAGTTTTACCAGGGAATAGAAATACATATATCATAAAAGATAATCATAACAAAATATTGAAAGGGAGATTCTATGAAGAGGAACTCAGTAAAACAAAATATCGAGATACATATCTAATCGAGAAAATATTGAAGAAGAAAAATAATAAATTGTATGTGAAATGGTTAGGTCTGCCAGACAAAAGTTGTATGGAAGCAAACCAGGTGATTCTTTGACGCCAACATGGAATGTGGCGTCAAATGTTTACCACATGTTTACCACATGTAGTGGAAACTAATAAAAAAAATGGAGAGTTGTTACCTGGTAACATAAGATGCCTCATTGCAGGCCCATCCGGTTGTGGAAAATCCACTTTGCTGTTTGATAATTTCTTGCTTGCCCCCAAATTGGCTAGATTGGAAAAATAGACACTTGTATGTATTCTCAAAGAGAATACCAACAACTCATGAAGTTGTATGAGGGACTGGGCATAGCTACATTTGCATCAACAATAAAACCTCTTGACCAATGTTTGAAAAATTATGTTGTGGTGTTTGATGATGTTATTCTGGAAAATCAGAATGAAATTAGAAATTTCTTTACACAGGGTCGTCACAAAGAAATAGACTGCTTTTATTTAGTTCAAACTTATTCCAAAATTCCCAAACAATTACTACGAGATAATACAAACTTAATCTGTTTGTTTCGTCAAGATCATACTAATTTGAAACATGTATACGATGATTATGTGGGAGGAGACTTAAATTACAATCGATTTTCAAAATTCTGTTCATCTTGTTGGAACAGCGACGATTTTGGATTTGTCACTATCGACATGACTCGTAAACCTAACAATGGTAAATTCAGAAATAAAATCAAAGACTTTTTAAACGTTGAAACGATATAAAATAACCATTAATCAAAAAATAAATATGACAAAACACAAAATTGAAGATAATTCGAAATTACGAGAGTATTGTCCAAACGTTTCAAAGGTTGGAAATCAGAGAATCGAGGTTTTTACGAACAACACAAACGTCAAGACCAACCAATTATCGATGTGATCAGTGGTCTTGGTAAAGAGATTAAGGGTGTGACAGAACAAAATAAAAATCTCATCAATGAATTGGTACCTCTTACTGCTAAAAATTATGCAGATTTTCCACCTACCCCTTTATCCAGTATCCATACTCCTCTGATACTCAAGGAAGCACCTGCTAAAGCAGCTATAGAAGAATCAGAGAAAATCGAGTTGGGTCCCCTGGCAAGGGATTACCTGAGTACTGGAAAATTCGAAAAATGTGAAGTGTTTGGATTGTATCTGACTATGGAACCAAATGAAGGCTTAGTATGGAAAATTGGCAAATCTAAAGTAACATTCGAAGGGGACAACATAAAAATTAATTTGGGTGGGAGAAACAGCTGGTCCAGATATCCTGGTACTGTGGGGGTATGGGAGCTCATCACTAAGAAACAACCAAAAAATTTTACAGAAGATGATTATCGAAGTTACTCTGAAATTTTGACACTCTCTGATGCTCTGTACCAAAATAACGATGCCAGTCAAAAGCGTGTGAAATCGAGCAGTGGTGATAAATACAAAAATCTGATCAAACCCATCTGGAACCAACTCAAAACCAGTAGTGGTATCAAGCAATACAATACTCTACCTAAAGAATTTGTGTGGGTAAACGATGTTAGAAAACTCATAGATAGATTGCTGGTTATAGCAGGGGAAGAAAATGCTGCGAACAACAACTTCCATAATGAGAAAATGGGTATTGTAAACATGATCAGTGACAAACTAGCTAATTTTATTGTAAACGATCCCAAAGGTATAGGATACTTAATTAAAATTATCAATACTTTACCTCCTAAATTCTGGAATATATCAGAGGGTGGAGGCTTGGTGAATTAATAAACTTCCATTCGAATTACATGTACCTGGTTACCAATACTGTGGTCCGGGAACAAAACTTGAAAAAAGGTTAGAAAGAGGAGACAGGGGTATTAATCCTCTGGATGCAGCTTGTAAAGAACATGACATTGCATACAACACACACAAAGACCTGGATGATCGTCGTGTGGCTGATCAAAAATTAGAAGAGACTGCATTTGAAAGATTAACCAGCAAAGATGCATCATTAGGTGAAAGAATAACAGCATTGGGTACAACTATAGCTATGAATACAGAACAAAAATTAGGGTGGGGTTTGTTATATAAATATATAATATAAATACCTTGAAAAATAATAATAAATAATAACAACAACATGAAACCAAAAGGAGTTGTGTACCAAATACCATATCACAATCTTAAAATTTTAAAAATAAATTCAATTTTAACTAAAAAACAACAAGAAAAGAAGAGACAATGTATAGTCAAAGGAAATGGAATGAAATTATTACTCAGTACTCCACAATTATAAAGATTGCAAAATACAAGAAAAAAAAACACATAGTGGAGGATTCATATTCAGCATTCCAGCTATGCTGGCAGCTTTGGGGGCAGTGGGGAGCTTAGCTGGGGGCAGTGCGGCTATAGCCAAAACTGTAATTGATTCAAAAAAGAATAAGGCAGAACTAGAAGATCAGAAGCGTCATAATCTTGCTATGGAGAAAAAATTAAGCAATGGTGTGAAGTCCAGAGCACTCAGAAAATTTAAAAAAAAAAAAGCACTCACGAACCAAGACATTGAATCTTTAGTTAAAGTATTTAAAATTAAACACTTCAGGGGCTCCCTAAACGTAATCCCTATTCTCGAGAATGTGGCGTGGTCAATTTGGATAAGTCCGAAAACATCGGTACCTACTGGATATGCTATTATAAACAAAATAATAATTCTTTTATTTTCGATTCTTTCAGAGGGGATAACCCCTACAGAATTAATTCATTACTTAAAAGATGTTAAGGTTTATTACAACGACGATCGTATTCAAGATTTCTATCAAATTATATGTGGTCATGTTTGCATTACGATGCTCAGAATATTGAATAAAATACCAAACATCAAATTAAAAGATTTTCAAAAAGCTGTATTATATATTAAATATGGGAATTTTTCATCTCTCCAGCGAGACTTTGGTCTTGAAACTACATCTTCACGATGATATTATCTATCCAAAATCCATAGCTCTAAGAGCATTCTACAGTATGTATCTGATTCCGAATGTAACTAACTACAACAATACTATATTAGTAGGTAATGAAAAAAATATTATTCCTTCCGGACAGTATAACTTATCTACCTACTTTACAATCTGAACTTCCAAACACCGTATTGCTATCTCAAAATTCTGTAACACACCGAGTGAAGATTGTGTCTACCAATGAAAGAGTGGACTTATCTACCATGGGGGAACTTCTAGGATTCGAGAACAATAGCAAATTAGAACCATGTGTTACCCATACAGCACAACATAGTGTCAAATACATTTCAATTATGCAACTCCTGTAACATGGTAACATTGCAACATCATCACAGAACATTACGTTAATGTTTCTCGTATGTTACAGTAATGTGGAAATGTCCGCGAACATAACATAACATCCCAAATGTTACCATAACATACAGTTGAAACATTACAGAAATGTGATTTCACATTATAGTTACATTGCTGTAACGTCTTTTCATATTGCAGTTGCATCCCACAGATGTAACCTCAAGTTACATTGCAGTAATTAAAATGCTGCAATCTTGAACCTGTGCCAGCAAATTGTTTTGAAAATGGCTATGTAGTTTTGAAGAACGCAAGAGATATTTAAAATTCAGAAAAAAACACATTGTTTAGAATTTTATTGAAAAATTCTTGAAAATGCTCTTCAGTTGAATTCAAATATGTAGGTATTTGAATTTTTTAGTTTCATGCTATTTTCAATTCACTTGACAGTAAAAATTCTAAACAAATTTAATAATTCAGAATTTTTCGATGTCAAAGTAGTCCTAGAATAGCCATTTTCAAAAGTCTTTGCTAACACAGGCACAACGATCCAGATCACATTATCATGATTGGCATATTTAATGCTACCCATACTGCAAAAAATATTAATATTTGGATGAATTACATCCATGTCCCTAAGCCTTTTTCTATTTTTTTCTGAAAAATAAAATTGCGAATGCAGGAAAACTTTGCATATTTTGTGTAAGGTTCATGCATTTCCAGAAATATATGCATGTATTTCTAACCTAACCTAACCAATATATACACATTTTTAAAAAATGCACACGAATCCCATCTGCTCTTCACCATAAAATCAAAGAAAATTACTCTTTCTTTGGTATGAAGTATGTTGAATTTTCACACCTGCACTTCAACAAACAGAATTAGATTAAGAAAAAATACAAATTTTTTTCTTTGGACAGTTAGCATAAGGTTCCGCAGTCAATGAAAATTATTGAAAAACAAAAATATGTAGCATATTAACTACATACTACAATCATGAAAATCTGACAATAAGGTGGGGGGGACAGATAAGAAAACTTTTCTTGTCCTGTGGTAATTACTTTATTTTTCAACAAATAAGAAAAGTAATATGCCCTCAGTGGTCTATTGCACTTTCCTTTGAAATTAGTGTGTAGTGTAGTTTCGCACTGGGAAACCTTTTCTCCATATAGATATTCACCTTGGGATAAACATGACCCGAAGCCCACCTGGGACAAATACAACTGCAAGTTTGTGCTCTTAAATGTTAAATATCAAATTGAGATACTGGGTAAAAAATGCAATTTAAGAATGTAAAAGAATAAAACCTTAAATATGTAAAAGGTATTGATTGGCAGATTTCTTCTAAAGTGAATTGAGTTTCAAATGCTGCATATAAGAACAAGAATGCTTACCAATGAGCATATTTTACAAAAAACTGTTCATTGATAATATATTTCAAGCAAGCAAGCCTGGAAAGGATTTGGTTTCCTTGTACTCTTAGATATACAGATCACTTCCCTTACCACGCCTGTTCAGTTCAGTACTTGGTCCACACCAATTTTTGTCTTAAGCAAATAACACCTATAAAAGAAAACAGTAAAGAAATCAGCAACAGAGTCTGGAAGAAATGCAAGCACATCAACTCCAAGCACTTCTTTCACACCAAATCAGCTGAACATCCTTACAGTGACAACTCGCCACCATGCTTTGTAGACTAAGCAAGCCTTATTTGAGGGGCTCCGAGCACAAGTGGCACAACTCTATTCAAGGTAGTTGAGTAAAAGGCACATTTAAATACGTACCTTAACACTGTTCATCTGACTTAGCGGTTCCTCTATGAGCAATAATTTTAAACTTTGAAGATACTTACTTCTAACACTGAAATGTTGTTACATGTATAACTAGAACTGTGAGGTAACTCAATTCCCAGGCAAAGTAGAGTAACACCACTTGTGCTCTAAACCACTCGCATGGAACTGGACCAATTCAGAATTTACTGAGAAGTTATTTTAACATACTTTGCAGGTCACTATGTGAAAAAAAACCTGAATAGTGCTTTGGCCGTGCCCATGTCACAAATTCAGGTCATTTCAAATATTTCCTACACTCGTGCAACTGAAAATAATGAATAAAAACCTAAAAGTTACAAAGAAAGAGGTGTACATGAAATTAAAAATAAAATATTTGACACAAATGCTTTATTTATTATTATGGTACAAATTTATGGAATAAATGTCAACTACTTTCCATTTAACTACAATTGTCCATTGGTTGAAGTAGATGGCTGGTCGCTACTCTTTTCCGAACTCTCAGCGTTGTTCTGTTTCTTCCTGTAAAGACAACATTACTATATAACTGCCATATAACTACTTTATAACAGATTCTGAAGTAACATGATCAAAACGAAACTAAAATCAAGTTTTAATTTAGAGAATTTTGCCCAATTTTAATCAAACTAAAGGGCCATTTGTTTCTGACCTCTCTTGAAATCTTGTGTCTACTCTACAGGAGTAAATTTTCTATTTCAGATTGAAATTGCAATCTCTTTAAGATTGAGTTCCTTGTAATGTTACATTTACCTTCAGAGTATAAGATTATATTTTTAATTAAGACACCCATATTCATTTTGAGGGGAATCAACAACACCGTTGATAATATAAGACTTAAGCGAGTTACTAAAGATATATCCACAAAACTTACTTGTAAATGTTCTATTAATTTAGTTGGCCTCTTCCACCATCCCCTTGGGAACTCTATGCTTTACTGTTAGGTTAACTTCCGGTTCCAGTTTCCTGAACTACCGCTAGGGGTGGTGCTGGTGTAGCCATTTCGTCTGCTGCATGCAATGGGCTTGAGCTGCTGTAATAGCGGGAGCCAAACATGATGAGCCTGTCCGCTGTCGATATTCAGCTCATGTGGAAAGTGCATAATCGCATGAGTCTGATTTTGGTGTCAATTACGGTGTGTGATGTATGCCTAACTGAAACTCTTTGGATCCTGTGTTCGTTGAACTTAAAGTGCACTATGGTAACTTCTTCCTTCAAATCTTCTTCACTTGAACAGTGTGATAAAGCTCTTCTGTACAAGGTATGGCTTAACTTCCACAGAAGAGATTTCTCGCACGGTTCAAGTGAAGATTTGAAGGAAGAAGTTACCATAGTGACTGACATAGGACTTCAAAATGGATACACAGTACATCAACTCTCTACATGGTGCAGCAAAGCAGAAATGCAAGTATGACAACCTAACCTACTCCACCCAGCCAGCAGTGATAAAGCCAAATTGATTGCCTTCCCTTACCAACAGACTACATACAACCGCCTAGCCAAGACCTTGAAACAATATGACATAAAACTCTCACACAAACCAATGAAAAAAACAGCAAGTGCCCTAAGCAAACAAGAGATCATTCCTTTCCCCACTAGACAACCCAGGTGTATATGATGCCCAGTGTGAATGCAACTCACACTACATTGGCAGATCCATCAGATCTGTTAACGAGCATATAAAACAGCACTTAACGGAGGCAAAAAAAATCCCAACCCATTACTGGACTAGCAAGGCACTTTAAGTTCAACAAACACAGGATCCAAAAAGTTTCAGTCAGGCATACATCACACACCCTAATAGACACCAAAATCAAAGAGACTCATGTGATTATGCACTTTCCGCACGAGCTGAATATTGACAGTGGACAGGCTCATGTTTGGCTCCTGCTATTAGAGCAGCTCAAACCCATCGCACGCAGCAGATGAAACTGCTACACCAGCACCCCTGGCGGTAGTCGAGGAAACAACAACAGGAACCGGAAGTCAACCTAACAGTAAAGCATGGAGTCCCCAAGTGGATTTTGGCAGAGGCCAACAAAATTAATAGAACATTTACAAGTACGTTTCGCGGATATATCTTTAGTAACTCGCTTACATCTTACACACCCATATTGATATGTAAATAAATATGCTGGGTGCATGTCCACATTTGGTGACAAAGGGTGAAAGAAAATAGGTGTTTAAATTTTGTATCATGTTAATGTCATTACAAATGAGTTTCATCCCCTCAAATCAAATCCACACTTCTATATAACAACCTCTCCTCTATCCCATGTCAGGATATCAAGTTAGTTTGGGAATTTTGAAATGTTTGAACATTGCAACCTTTTAAAACTTTCATGAATGCCACAGTAAGATAAATTCACTAAATGACAAAATTACCAATATAGAAAAACATTAGGGAGGGGAGGGCACCAAAGTGTTGACCTGCTTGAATGGAATGTATTTTTGTTCTCTGAAGGATGACTCCTCACAACTCTGCATTAGTCAAAGAAGCCTTCATTATAGCTAGACACAACTTGTAATATAAAATACAAGCAATGTACAAGAAAAATATAGAAACTTATTACCTTATCTAAATAAAGTTGATTTAATTTTGGCACTTAGTTGGGGATATCAGATTGAAAACTTAATAAAAAATTTGTTGCTTGAGCAAGGTTTGAACATGACCTATTGTGCCTTGTGATAAACTTGCCAAGCCTTCTTGTCAGGTTACAGAATTTGTCACAAATTTACAGATGTTTTTAATTCCATGTGAAAATATCAATTCACTATGTTCAGTGTGTGACCAAAACCTTAAAATGGGGATTGGCCCACCGACATGTGTCCCACTTTATTACAGCACCTGGGACACTTTGAAACTGACTTCTTTGCAATGGCCATTGCAGTCCGAGACAATTATGAATTTATATACATAACAAATGATAAGATTCATTATTGTCAGACAACATGCTATCCATTGCAATGACAATGCTGAATAAGATAGTCAAGGGATACACGAAACACAACAAAGATTATACATGGGTAGCTGTGTGATTTAATCCATATTCTTATAACAATGCAAGGTATTGACCATAGGATTTATGTATATTGGTTACTTACAAATTTGCTCTGTCTGTTCTGAGTTTTGCCTGGACAATATTTGAAATTTCTTGTTCTGTTGAACTAGGTTTGTGGTGACGAACTGTTCCTGGAAGGGGAAAAAATTAAATATATCAATAGTAATTCATTTATAGTTGATAACACATTTGCAATGTAATTTTGAGAATTTTCACTTTTTCAAATTGAAAGTGATGGTGTATGTCAAGAACAGTGTCAAACTGCAGGGTGACTGTCAGCGGAACACAGTACTAATTAAAAATATTTATATTCTGTCCCAGTAATCTCTGGAGCCAGCAAACAAAAACAAATCTCTGCATATGTGGTGACTTGAGAGGGCTTCACCAATGAACTCACGAAGAGAGGAAGTGAGTGCCATTTGCAGCAGTGTGCTTCTCCAACTCATTTTCTCCCCTTATCTTCCATTATATGTGGTTTTGTCCCACAGATTGAGTCAGGGTATAGATGATAATAAGCTTTAACATTACTGAAGGCTCCACTCAAAAGACAACCCACACACTAGCAAAGATTAAGTCACTCATAATAAGCTGAACATTGTTGATGGACAAGCCAGATCAACATCAGACACCTGAAATATACATTGAAAATAAAACACTAGTTCTCATGTGAGCGGTATTGGAGGCCAGCAAAATTGTTTGCCAGAGAATAACGTAAATGTTAAGAAAAACTCCACACATATTGAATATACTTGATACTATAAAATACTTTTGGTACAAAAACTGGCACAATTCGGGACAAAAAGCAGTACATAAAATGGCATTTTGGTGTTAAAATGGTGAATGTAATCCTAAATTTGAATATAAAAACTATTCTTTGTACTAGGGTTGAACAGATGCCTATACCGATGCTCTTACAAATTCCCACCAATACTGATACTTGAAATAATAAAAATTTGTTCAAAATATTGATCATAATTGGTGTGTAAATATTCTTCTCCAAATATATACATCAATTTAAAAATAAATTTGCTTTCGAATATTCAAGAATTATAACAGAATAAAGAGAAACGTTAAAAAGATCCAAAAATCAGTTACTTACATGTGTGAGTATGAAATGTCGATCAAAACAACATTTCAGAGGTCATGACTGCCTCCTTCAGGCTAATGCGTATTAGTCGACACCTGACATGGTGTCCCGTAAAGAAAGTGTTAGTTGAGGATACAGGATTAGCTTCTCCCAAGCACTGGCCAGGTGGCTTCTAACAGCCACTTGGGACGTTTCTTTTATGTGTTCTTAGATTAGGAAATACGCGGTTTTAGATTTATTATCGTGAATGTTTTTTACAGATACAATGCGGGTTTTTTCCATAAGTGTTTACCATAACCTGTCACCTGTATCCTCAACTAAAACTTTTCATTACGTGACCATGTCAGGTGTCTAAGAATACGCATTAACCTGAAGGAGGCAGTCATGACCTCTGAAACTTTGTTTTGATCGACATTTCATACTCTCACACATAAGTAAGTGATTTTTGGATCTTCTTAATGTTTCTTTTTATGGTGCTGTAATACGCACATCATAATATGTTTATAACAGAATATTAAAATAGATGTCATGTAATGATAAAATACAGTCTTCGTGCAAAATCAAAATATTGAATTTTGCATGATTTCCAGGATAATTAGTCCCAACAAAAGTCTGGCATGGCATTTTTTGTGCACCCCATGAAAGACCTAATATGTATCGGCTGGTATACTTAGATTAGTTTCAACCCATACTTTCTGATGCAAATACATCGGCATCAGCTCAGCTGTACTTTTTACACAAAATAAATAGTACATATGTGTAGTTATCAGAGCATTAAGTTTATCCCTGTGCAAGGAGTACAGTTTTGCTTCTCAAATATTTGCAGCAGGATTAATAAATGTTCTGTGAATTATTTCACAAGATAATTCTGGCTTCAGAAAGTGTCGCGTCGGTAAATAAAAGTCTAAATCTCACATTTAATGTCAAGTTCATCTCGTGGCAGCAAAATGCACATCACACCTTTCAAAAACAAACATAGTGTTATTTCAAATATCGTATTTTCATCAAAAACTAAACATACATGCCTCTACACATTTTACATCACAACAATGACAAGTGAATCAATGGCTAATATGAAAGTGCTTACCTACAATCAACCTGCAAAGATTTAAATCTTTGAAAGATTTCTTCTTTTTTGCACCAGCCCAACTATACTGAAATGCTACTTCCTTACTTAATACTCGCCTCAGGATATGCACTGTTACATTATAGAGGTCAGAACCCCCGATGACCTTGAGTGTGTTTGCCTGTAATATAAAGATTTCACAATTACAGTGCATGTGACAGAAATGTGTGGTATACGAAAAATACAACAAAAAGTAATTAGTGATGTTTGGGTTTTTAAGTCCACTATATGAAATGAAATGCTAACTGGGACCAGACCTAGTTTCAAATAGGATCCAAACAACTATGTGCCTCCACCAGGTATCGAGCCCAAGACTGCCTGATTCCAAGGTGACAAAGTTACCACTATGCCATCAGAGGGGGGCAGTGTTGTATAAATCTACATATTTGAACAATTTTAATAATTTAAGCACAAATAAGGCTCGCACAATATAAGAATTGTAGTGGAAAATTTTTATACTGAAAAAACATTTTAGGGGATTCACGTTAGTGCAGTTGCCAGCAGAATATTTTTTTATTGATACTATTGAGATTTTTTAAAGAAAAATTAGTTTTTTCAAAACATTCTGAAAAAGATATAATTTTGTAGAAATACACTTACCAGCTTGTCTGCGAATTCTACTTCCTCCAGAGCTTTTAGTGTTGCTATTGGCAAATCAAGTTCCCCTGGCAGCAACTCATTCTTATCTATTTTTTCTTGGAATGACTTCTTCTCCAGATTTCCCAGCCGAGTCTTTATGATATATACCTCATTATAGATTTGATTCAGCTTCCTCAAGATTTCCTTTCCTAAATCTACACATTACAAAGAGAAGAGATTGAAGTTTGTAAAACTCATGTTCACACATACATACATACATATATACATCCTGAACATTAGTAGTTAATGACTGAAGATGGATGTGTATTTGCTAATTATCAGATGTGTCTAAGCAAAATTGCAAGAATGAAATTTAAAAAAAAAATTATGTACATTCCATTGTGAGTTTATACAGGTAAAAAAATCACTTCCCCATTCAAGTAGTTTTCATGTTATTTCTGTCCTTACTCTTCAACCTCAATCGTAGAAAATGTAATTGGGAGTCTTGTAAAAATATGCCAGTAATGTTAAAATGTCTATTTGGCTTGAGATGTAAAACTGATTAGGCATAATATAGAATAAGCAAGGTTGAACAAGTGAGAGGCTGGGAGTTGGAAGTGTGGAAGTTGGAAGTTGCTCTGTTCATTGTGTCCAGGCACACACAGTTTGTGTAGTGGGATGTTATATCTCAAGTTTCTGTTTATGATCTTATGCAGAAATTGCATGTAACAGTTAAGCCCTGTTACACAATGGTGCATTCTTACAATGTTCTTCTGTTATACTTGCATGTTGTGTGTGTCAGTCAGTCTGACAAAAATTTTGTGCTTTCACTGGGGATTGAACCTGGGAACCCTCGATTACAAAGCTGACAGTGTTAGCTACTATGCAATTGGGGAGGTTTCATGTCATGTAGATGTTAGCACTAGTAATGTCTGTATATAATTCAAATATTGCCAATAAACTAAAGATTTTACACTAAAAGAAGCAGACAATACAAACACCAGAAATTGAAAAACAATACAGTCCTACTAAAACATTGCAGAGAAAGGAAATTAATTAAACGATTACCTCCATTTTGCAAATTAGTATTGCATTGCATTTCTGCTTGTAGCAGTCCATTTTGGCCCACATAAGCTTCTGCAATTATCATTTCTTTCTTACTTTCTCCACCAATCCCCGCCAACAGAGACTGTGATGCAAGTGTAGCATCTGTAGACGGTGATATATCCAATTGCTGAGAAACATCTACCGCAACAAACAGTGGAGACAATTGTACTGGTGCCAAAGTCGCAGGTGGTTGTGGAAGAGAGGGGAGTCTTTTTGCTGGTGGCTGATAATCATGGTCTGCTTCATCAGAAGAATCGGTCTGCATTACATGCGTACTTTTGTGTCGTTGCCTCTTCTTTCTTTCTTCGTTATCAGAGGTGCAACTATCGATGTCGGAAAATCTTTCCGCCAGTCTCAGCTTCTCCATCCCAACCTTGTAGTCATCTGAAAAATTAAAGTAAGCAGTATATTTGTCTAATTTTGGTCATAAAGTTAGGTAAATAAATAAGCAGGATTTTTAAAGAAATACTAGGTTTCTTTCACTATTATCTTTCAATGTTATTTCCGCACAACTCACTAAAAGTAAGAAAGTATAAACTGAATTAAAAGTAAGAAAGCATAAACTGAAATTAAAGCACATTAAATATGTTAAAATTACAAGATATGAAATAGATGTTGCAATTAATGAAAGCATCAGGAAAATTTGTTCAAAGAGAAAAAAAACATTGTCTATAACAAGAACACTATGCAATCAAATTAATCTCCACAATTCAAGTTGCAGCTAGAGCCCTCGCTGCACAATACTCTTATTTACATGTTAGAATTGGAAATGTGCATATTCCTATCACAAATAAAGTATTTCTGAGAGAAGCTATACCAGAAGTAAAGTTAGCAAGAATGTAATGGTAGCATCTTACCTGCTGATCCAAAAATCCTCACGACTTCATATCTTGGCCATTCGGATGATGGAGATTCACTTGTCGCAATTGCCTTGTTTATTTTAATTTGGGTGGTATATGGTGCCCAAAAGCACTTTTTTCCATCTTCAAATACCCAGGATGTTGGAACCATCTGAATCCCATCTCCAAATTGAAGTATCGTATACTTCTTCATGATCCTACATAATAACTCTCCTTCATAAGTTATTTACTTTCTCAACACAAGTAAATTAAAATGAACACATATGCAAAATTGTGCCACTTTCCTGTTGTTTCCACATAGTACATCCAATTGTCAACCCCACTTCCACATACTACACCCTGGACTACATTTGGCAGACTAACGAGGCTCTGGTGTCTGGACCTACGACCAGTATAATCCTCAGTAGGGCTGTGTGTGTGTGGTCCATTTGTGTGCTGAGTGTCCCTTCACAGCCTCAACTTTTATCCTAACATACAGAGTTAATATCCACAAAACATTTGATAGAGAAAACATTTATTTTGATTTGTTGAGTTGAACAACATTATGCTGCCAAGTGGTTTTGGGCCTCAAGCAGGTATTAGTCATTATTACAAAGTACTATAACTGTTAAAAATCAGATGTAGTGAACACTGAATCAACACTTATGTGAAAAAACTAGAATGTACTGAATATTGGACAAGTATTAAAAATTAATTAATGGAGGCACTAAATATTTTACACACATGAAAACATTAAACAGGCAATGACTAAATATTTCACAAACATCAAAAATCATAAGCACACTATGTATATCATGTGAACCTCAATGAGAAAAAAACATTACGCATGATTGATAACTGTACAGAAGTAGTAAATATTGAATAAACACTAACATGAAAAAAAGAAAATGGCTCTGCATATAATATACAAGTATTAATAATTAAAGGAGGCACTGAATATTGTACATGCATGAAAACATTAAACAGGCAATGACTAAACATTGCATGAACATTACAAACCATAAGCACACTATAAATATCATGTGAACCTCAATGAGAAAGAAAAAGCATGATTGATTAACTGTACAGAAGTAGTGAATATTGAATAAACACTAACATGAAAAAAAGAAGACTGCTCTGCATATAATATACAATTATTAATAATTAAAGGAGCCACTGAATATTGTACACACACGAAAACATTAAACAGGCAATGACTAAATACTGCATGTACATTAGAAACCATAAGCACACTGAATATCATGTGAACCTCAATGAGAAAAATAATAAGCATGTGTGAATATTGAATCAACCTTAATAATATATGAAAAACAAAATGGCACTGATTATTATACAGACATCAAGGTACATTAAACAATCACTGAATATTTCATAAACACTTAAGAATAAAAAATTAAAATCATAAGCACACTATGAAGATTATATGAATCAATGATAAACTGTACAAAACTAAGTGTGACGCAATGGAATAACAATGTATTTGTTCTTGTACGGTATCTTCCACACTTTGGCCAAAATCGAAGATGTATGCCAAAAATGTAATTTGGAAGAGTCCCCTACAATCTGTACATGGATTCTAGAGGATTCACATGGTTCAGAAAACAAATTTCCTTCTGGCGTTAGTTTTTCCCCAACAAGATATTTTTCACCATCTACAGTTTCCATGAAATTTGCAACCGACACAACCTTTCCATCATGCAAAAGGCAGCAATTGTTTCTGTCATCACTGGAAACCACTGAAAAAAGATCATGATGGAATGTTGCATATTGCATCATACCTGTGCCCTCACCAATTATAGGACCTTTGTTGTGTGGCTGGGAAAAATGTGGTTTCCTTTCAGATTTAGAGTTTTCACGTTCTACAACACTGAATTCAAAATATCTCCTTGCCAATTGTTGAAGTGGTTTGTCATGCTTTCTTATAGTTTTCTTCAAATGTTGTAAATAGTTCTCGAACCTGAATGCACTGAAATTGTCCAATGGACCAAATTTCTTCACTTCCGCAGCCAAATGTAACAAATTATGAACATTGTGGGATATGTGGTCCTTACCATAGAGGATGCCAAAAGATGTTACAAAATGCTGGAGAAGTCTGTCAGCATATTGTATGTTGATGTCATCAGAAAATAAACTGTGGCTGCACAAGATCGAAATTGCTATGTGGAGTGTCAAGAAGTTCAGATAAATATTATGTTGCAACACATTTTTGAGGCAAACTGGGCCAGTGTATAGAAGAAATTGACTAAACTCTGTTGCCTTCCAGTTCTTCACTTCTGAAAGTGATCTAGGTTTCCTCACAAATTCAATAGGTGTACTATTGCGAATGGAAATTAGTTTTTCTGAAATTTTCCTAACATCATTGCCAGCTATTCTTACAGACAATGGCCCAAACATCCACAGATACAACAATTTGCGCATTACACCTAGGCACACCAAATGCATATAATCCAGGAGTACACTCGACAACCCAAAATTTGGAATTGTGTTCAGAACAGTTTCACCAGTCTGAAACTCTTCATATGAGTTTGCTGCAAATTGCTCGTCTGTCCTGAGTTTGCAGGCTGGATTGACTTCAGGGAAGCACATTCTTCCATTTAGGTATGCACCTTCAATCTCACACTTTGTGCAGCTATTATACCCACTGTGACCCTTTACTGACAGTACAAATGCTTTCGCAGGAGCATCACAAATCAGAGCATGCATGATCACTTTTACTACATCACCACCACTGGGAAAACCATCATTTACAAATGATATTGCCTCATTTACAAATTGTTCAAGAAATTCATTTGCATTTCGAGGTTTTTCATTTCCATGAAAAGCTCCTACAAGAAAAACTTTTTTTGAGATTGTATCTGAGCACAGTATGGGCCATAAACAAGATGTTGAGGATCTGGATAGTTGTAGCCCATCAATATTAACTTGTAGATTAATTGTATCAACTGGAAGTTCAGTTGTTCTATATACATGTAGGATTTCTTTGAGTACATCAGCCAAACCAAAATGACAATATTTCCCCCCTTCTATGCACACTACATCAGTTCTTCTCGGGGTTTTAAGCAATGTTCTCGCATCCTTTGGAAGTTTTTCCTCGGTATGGTTCTGTAATATGCCCAAAAGAGCAGACACTGCATTATGTGGTACCTTATATTGTAATGCCCACACTGCTAACTCCCCCCTTAGTTTCCCATTATATGAAGATTCATTCTACCCATCGGATTCACTGCTTTCTGAACAAGTGCTAAATGAAACACTGGTGGCACTTCAAAATTACTGCTTCCTGTGGCCTCATCCTCATGAAATAATTCAAAACTTAAAGAGGGTGGTAAGTCTTCCACAGGGACTATGTTCGTGCAAATGTCTGTAGTGTCGGATTTGTGAATGTATTGAGGAACTGTCTGTGTCACTTTAAGTATATCAAGAGTGCT
Source organism: Lepisma saccharinum (assembly GCF_977018435.1). Taxonomy (NCBI): domain Eukaryota; kingdom Metazoa; phylum Arthropoda; class Insecta; order Zygentoma; family Lepismatidae; genus Lepisma; species Lepisma saccharinum. Next base: position 36,941,088 of record NC_139230.1, read on the forward strand.
ATTAGTTTCATTCTCAACTAATCTTCTCAAATGTCTTTGAGAATAACTCAAGAGGGTTCTTTTCTTCCCCTTGTCATTCATAATAATCAGATGTATCTGCAAAATAAAATCATACTTGATTCACAGAACAACATAATTGTGAAGTTAGCATCAATGATTTTTTTTTACCACTATCCGATTTAGACAAGACAATTACTAAATATGCATATATATCACAAGTCAATACTCCATAAACTATGGGCTACTCAATATATTTTTGGGCCTCCCCGATGGTGCAGTGGTAGTGTCGTCACCTTGCAATCAAGGGGTCCCAGGTTCGATACCCGGTGGAGGCAGATAGTGGTTCGGATACCACTTTAAACTATAGGTTCAGTCCCGATTAGCTTTAATGTGCACAAAGTGGACTTTTAGAAACAATTTTCAGAAACTGAGGCAAAAAGTGACCACCCATAAGTAATCACTGCCAAAATAGATAGCCAATCTGAACATTTTCTCTGTGGAGGCACATGCACAGAGGTTCTGGTTTCACTTTAAACTCTAGGTTCAGCCTCGATGAGCCTATCTGCGCATAAAATGGACTTACAACTATTATTTCCTGGGCATATAAGATACATACATGTATGAGGAAAAATGACCACAGCATGTAGGAGCATAATCATAATGATAACTACTTATTTTATGATTTAAGGTGAAGAGAACCAAGAATAACATTCTCACTGCATTGTGTTACAAAAAAGTAACTGTTCCGATTGTTTTATGATTTTTTTTTCAAATTCCCCTAGCAGAAAGACTAATTATCGTAAAATTTTGGAAATCACTGTTGCACAAAGTTTGAACCTTCTTTAAAGTAATGAGCACCATTTGGATTAAAAAGGAAAGTTATGTTGGGGGGGGGGAATTACCTTACCCAAGCATGAGTGCTTCCCATGGACAAGATATTCTCAGTTGACAAGCGACAGTGAGTATTGTAGACTACTGGGAATGAATCTGAACCTTAGTTGAATGTATTTAGGAACTTTATTTTAATGCTAAGAGAACCAAACCTAACCACGAAAGCTTATATTGAACAAAATATTAGGTAACCACTAAAACTGCGCAGTGTGTGTTAACAAACGTGAATCAAACTCGAATCATGTAAAAATGCCATTCCCAGAATGATTAAATCGCAATAAAACGAAAGGAACTTGGGCCCCTCAAAAATATATATGATTCTGCCTGTGAACTAATACTGACTCAATTGTAACATGTAACTGCAAATCCTACCAACAACTACATTCACCAAAATGGACATTGGATGTGACATGAAGTACATTTTATATTCTAACTTCATCACTAAGAAACTGCCTTACTTCTCAATGTAATTGTTACTAGCTTTCAAAACTGATGTGGTAAATTACTTACACCCCTAACAGCCAACATTTACCCTGCACTTGTGAGCTTGCTTCTGCTTGGATATGCTATTTGTAAAATTCCACATATTATAAAAATGCCAAGGGAAAAGCTTCTACCTAAGTGGTATTGTAAGGAAAGACATGGAAGCTTAGCATAATTGAACACAATATTGCCTTTGTTCCTCCTTCCCAGTATGCTAAAAGACTTCCTAATACTCTTATTAATAGTTAAAAGATCATTAAACATTTGAAACAGTTACCTTATGAGAACAACTTGATCCACCAAAAAAAAAACATTTTGGGTTATTAAAATGCCAAGGGAACTAAATCTGACCTGCCTAACCTAACTACAAAAGCATTTATTGTACAAAACCTTCAAATATTTTGGCAGCAAGAAATTACACTTTGCTAAAACTCTGCAGTATGTGTTAACACACACAAACCAAAATCGAACCATCTAAAAAATGCTTAAGTAGCAGGATGAAATCACAATAAGACAAAAGGAACTTTGGGTTCTCTTAGCATTAAAATGATATCACTAAATTACTCTCGCTTCTATCTACATGGGAAGTGGCCATGCTTGCGTAAGGTAATTTTTAAGTTTTTATTTCCCCAAACATAAATAGCTTTTCAAATCAAAACATTTCTCATCACATTAAGGAAGGTTCAAACTTTGTGCGACGATGATTGCCAAAATTCTACAATAATTAGTCTTTCTGCTGGGGGAATTTGAAAAAAAAAGTCACAAAACAATCTCTACTGCAACAGTCTACATTACATAATGCACAATTACTGCTTAAGGGCATACTTTCTGCCTCCCAAAATTGCTCAAGAAGTGCATAAATTATACCCGAAAGCATTGATTTTGATTGTGCACTACTCCCCCACCCATTTTTGTGTGTGCGTGAAGTTTACAATGAGTTTATGCCACAAACTGTTTCACAAATTATACAGAGAGCACTGTACCTGTCTAACTTAGCATTAAAAACAATAACCTAAAATAAATATACATTTGATACTGGTGATCATCTGTGCACTCCCCGAGAAAATTTATAACCGCCCGCGAATATTTCCACCAGGTGATGAGTGCAGCATGTCTGGCTATTTTCACCAACAAAAGTAATTACTTTCACCATAGTATTGTTTTTGGTATTAATTGGCAGAGTGTTAACTTGGGCCATTAATTTTTCTCCTCACCTAATGTTTCATGAATTTTAAACAAATTTGTTACCATAACTTACATATTTAAATTCACTAACATAATATTTTAGCAAGTACACCAATAATTGTAAATATATTCAATGGAAAAGCACAATATTCTTTTTGGTAACAGTTTCATTATTGGGGACACTTTTCATTTTTACAGAAGAAACTACTTACGGAAATGAGTTTCTTATAAGGTTTCCAAAGTTCGTCGAAGTATTTTCTTTAATCGTGGAATCTATTTGACCGGGAAATCATGTATTTTTCAAAAGAAATATCTCACCGACGCACAATTGCCATTGCTCTCCCTACGTGAACGGGATGCTGCATACCTTTGATAACTTAACCCCCTGTCAGTGTTTCCAACCTCTTTTTTATAACTATGCTTGCCTAACCTAACCAAACCTAACCTTATCGGAATGGTTCGTGGGGCTATCCATCAGCTACCCGTGCATAATGTACAATTTGCACACGTGACGAACACAATAGTAGGTATTTTTCAGTGAAGGTTATAAACACTGCATACCCACTACAGTAGTCAAGTTTAGCCTGCCATATTGTGTTAAGGAAGCGAAAAAGGGAATAAAAAAATTAAAAAGCATAATGGCATGTTGAACTATGTTCCGCAATAAACAATTGGTAAGTACGAACCACGAGAAACAAAATAACCGATTATAATGTGTCTCCGATCTATGAAACTGGTACCTTATTTTTAACAGATATTTAGCAATGGATTAAGTAATTCTGATAAATTTACCTTTCCTCCAGTAAACTTAAAATACTTTGAGTGAAGCCTATTTTTAGGTTCCCTTGCAGGTTACTATTATCACTTTAACGTGTGATTTTAAAGTAAAATTAGTCACCATAAAAACATTGCAATCTACTCTGCAAGAAATTAAATAATTTTCAGATGCTAACCGACTACTGTATCCTGCAAAGCCCACTCTGAAAGTAGGTCAATAATAACTTATTGGAAGAACCTTACTTATTGCATGTAACTTTGAAGTAAAAACATAGAAAACTACGTTAGCACTGAATCGCCTTTGTTAGGGTAGTTTAAAACCATCAAACTCATTTTATCAAATTATTCAACTAGTCCCTTGTAATTAATGAAAAAAACAAGCTTCCATTTTAAGAGGGAAATTTATTTTTAGGTAATTTTGTAAACGATTCTAAGTTTTATTTTTATTTTTTAGGTCAACTTCCGAGACCTAGTTATGATATAGTTCAGAATAGGACGAAACAAGTAGCACGTGGTCATGCTTAGTTAATACAAGTGGAGAAAACTGCATATTTTCATGGTGGTTTCCACGTGGTGAAATAAAATTCAGACATAGAACATCAAAATCTATAGATTGAGATAGAAAAACAAATTTTCCAGGGTGCACGGTCTGTTTCTATGGTGAAAATGTCGAAAAATAAATATACCGTAAGGGGGGATCCTCGGTCACTGGAGCCTTCTACATATTCAACACAAAAATAATAGCTAAAAAAACCTGGTCAGTTTATTTATGTTTCCTGGACATGTTCACTGCAACAGCCGGATACGCTCGGCAGAACGATAAACATGACGAATTACGTGGAAATAAATTAGATTGTCTTAAACTTTGGTTTAACAGAACATAGTTTTATGTATACGCACATATGTATTATAGATTTGTGTGTGATATATATGTACACACACGCTATTTTATTTTACAACAAAATTAAAGTTACTTTCGCACTAGTCGGAAGTTGCCTTTGTTTCCTATGGATGAAGCAGAATTAATTATAGGCAGCATTTCTTTTATATTTTGAACTTTCGTCAAAAAAATACTACTGTTAAAGTAAATATTAATACACTTACCTCTGTCTTGAATAAGTTTTCAAATTTTTGAAGCAAACCGGGAACTCTAAACAAAAACTCTACTCAGGTCTCAAGTTGTGTGCTTTCAACGAAGGTGTGCTGTACAGACTGAGCAGTCAACGTGCTTGCCGCAGTAGATCATGGGAACAAAAGAGGGAGAGATCATTGTAACTACATGGAAACATACCTGTGCAACAAGTAACCAACATCAGAAATGAAAGCAAGATGCCATGTTTTAGGAACCACGACAGGGTAGCTTGAAAGTATGTTATATAAATGAGACTTCATAAGGTTACAGAAACATGATTCTGACTTTGTGTGTTGTATGGGTAGGCACATAGGTAAATTTATACCAAAATTCTTAGCTATTGAGACATTGAATATTCACTGCAGCATTGCCAAAGGCATGATTATCAAAGCAGAAGAAAATTCGATTGGTAGCCACAAAGAAACAGGTATCATTGCTACATTTAAACCAAATTCAGAATTTATGGAACCCATCTTCTATTCCCCAATCCCACCAGTCTATTTCCCTGTTTCTATTGATAAAGTTAATTACATAGAGATAACAATTAAAAATGAGAAAAATGAGATCATCGATTTTGCTGGTGCTAATAGCACTGCAATAATAGAAATTAATATTTAAAATATATAAATAAATACCAAATGGGGGATATTGAGAGTTATGAATTACAGTCCTTCCCACCAAACAGGAGAACATTTGCAAATTTGAATCAGCCCAACAGAGAGATACAGTATGACATCACAGTAGGGGATGGGTTTATTCATCCACATAGATCAGATCTGTATATAAAATTTGATATTGTAAAACAAAGTAATGGTGATGAATATCCCCTCCCCTGGGCTAATATAAAACTTATAGATAATTTTGTTCCATTCTTATTCTCTCAAATTGAAATTAAGAAGCATGGTACAGTCATAAGACAGGATTGATTGCCCTGGAATTACATCCACTACAGTGGGGACATTGAAACTGTCCAAATCAGAGAGTGCATATTATAAAGTTGGTGGGTTCGAAGCTGGAACAAAAATTCAAGCAAAAAGTCACACAGTACTGTTCCCCATGAGATTGCTATTTGGATTTTTCTCTGATTATAAAGAAATTATGTGGAAAGGTGGTTTGAGTGTCATATTTCGCAGAGCACCCAATGATCATAATGCCATCATGAGATACAAAACTTTAAATGCAGATGGAACAGCTAATGAGGCTAGTTTACCCGAAGCTGCGATATGAATATAATTGAATATGAGTCCAATTATGCTCTCAAATACAAAGCCAACATTTTGAAAAATCCACAAATTCCGATTCAATTTTATACTTATCAATGCATTCAGAAGCCTGTGGAGGGTAATTTTTTTGAAATCGACATTACTAATCAGTTCCAATCTCTACAATACGAAATGCCAGAGTTAGTAGCTGTGTTGTTTGAGACAGGGAGAGATGACAATCAGGAAAAAGATAGGAGCCAGTTTGATAATTGTAAAATTAAAAATGTGTATCTGAAGAATGGCAGAAATGAGGTGTTCCCTCGTGAAAATTATAATTTAAACATTGCAGAACAAGATTATTTGAAGTATATAAAGTATTTAGTGCTTTTAAATGAGTAACTGAAGGAAACATAGACATGTGTTATAATCCAGATGAGTTCATAATTCACAAACCAATGTCTTTAATAAATGCGTCAAAAAGAAAATTGGTAGTTATAAATGATTGAACTAATAAAAAATTGATATGTGAATTTCATGAAACTCTACCAGAAAATACTACATGTAGTGCTATATTAATAGTAGAGAAGTCATATGTATATTATGTAAAGAATGAGAGAGTGATAGAACAATTTTAAATAGAATAGAATAGAATATAGAATTTTATTATTTTATTATTTACTTCAGAGCCTTAGGCTTGATAAAAATATATGAATAATTATATATAACATTAAAAAATTAAATATAAATATTTTTATCAACTTTTTAATTTACATTTATTACAATGATTTGTGTCAACATTTTCATAGTGTCCATATTCTCTAGTATGGATGTTACAATCTAAAATTTCTAATTTATTGTCATGGCCATCGAGGGCTATTTTATTTTTTATTTTAGTATAAACAACATGATTTTTGTTGGTAAGATAATATGCAGACATTAATTTTTTTCATTTTTATTTTCAAATAAAACTTTTTTAAAATCATGCATTGTCAGTCTTACTATATTTGATCGTTTCATACCCTTAGCTTTTTTAATTTCTTCTTCTTTTTCATCTATTTTGATACAATACATTTTTGCTTTGAGTCCAGCAAATTCTGATATTATAGATCCTGCTACTTCATCTTTCATTTTCCCAGGGATGATCTTGTTATCAACACTGTATAATAAATTATATAATTGACAATCTTTTGGATAGTTACTAAAATCAAAATATTCTTTCATATCTAGTAAATCTTTGTACAAATCCTCTGTTTCTATTTCATATATAAAAATATCAGTATCCATGTATGCTACTTTTATGTTTTCGTATCTAGCTTGCATCACATCATAATGAAATTTATACATTTCTAATTTAGATAATTCAAGAATTGTAACACCCACAGCTATTGGCACATCACACACTACATCGGTGTTACTTCTTTAAATAAGAGTCATACTTTCAGTAATTTCTCTAAAACTTTGTATGAATGATCAGCAATAAGTTTCAAAAGTTTTTTTTTCCAATTGGTCACCAAACTACACCTCAATCGATTTTTTTTTGTTCTCTAAAAATTTTCCATATATGGCATTAATTATTAATTTATAAAGATCTTTCAAAACTTTAGAACTTGTTTGTATTCGATTGTTTGCATTTTTCACAATATATTGAGCTAACCATTTTGTTTGATCAAATTTTAAACCCCTATGGATTTTTGTAAATATTATACCTTGCTTTTCGTAATATTGTTAACAGTCGATAATGAAGTACATAATTATTTTTGTTTTCGAATGTTAACATTAATTTTGTTTCTTCTGTACCTGGAACCTTTCGAGATAGTGGTGCCATAGCTAATCCGTGGTGTTTCTCATGACAGCATGGTGGGTATAGCATATCAACTTCCAATAGACAACCTTTTGGATGATCTTCAGGCCATTTAAAAAAATCCCTGTCTTCAAGTTCTTCGTGGGTCATCCATTCGTAATTACCAATTGGGAGTGATTGAGTCATAACATACCCACATAAATTGTTCATATCAATATAGAAAATATATTTAGATTTTTTATCATCATCATAATCCGATAAATATTTATTGTTTGCTTTTATATATCTTAAAGGACACTGTACTATACCGCCACGTATAGCAGATTCAACAAATGTAAACTGTTCAGTATCTTTGAGAAGACCAATTTCAACTCCAGTATTTAAAAGCATATAGCTTGCCAAGATAAACCAGGTGTTGTACACATAAAAAGAGGATCCAAATTATATTTTTCAAAACAATTTTTTAGAAAAGTGTCGAACACATCAGCCAACAAGAGAACATCTAATTTCAAATAGTAATCATGATAATCTCCCATTGTTTCACAACCTAGCATGCCCCAAATTGTGTGTGCAAGTTGATAATCTTCCTCGCTACATTCTTTATCTTGAAGATGGTTATAAAATGCTTCTCTCGGTGGTAACTGTGTGTCTTCAAATTTTTCAAAATTATCCATGTGTTGATAGGGGTAGACTCCTTTTCTCATTAGCAAATATATATCATATTGCCCAAATTCTTCTTTTGTATAACTGCTGGAAAGAAACTGATGTGAATCCAAAAATTTAAGAACAACTATTCTTTTATTTTCTAATCTGATAGTTTTCTCTACAATAATAGTATATTTTTCTTTAGTCTGTGATATAATATTAATATTCTCTGCATCATAATCTAATTCTTTAATAAATAAATGTGTATCAAAATTTTTTGAATTGTGAATAATTACTGGAATAAAAAATGGTTTTTGTATTTTCAAGTTACATGAATTACAAATTGTATGGATATATTCTCCATTAAAATGGTTGTGGTGTAGAATTTTTTTATTATCTAAATCAAAATTACTTTTACAGTACACACATTGTATGGCATTATTATATTCCTGTTGTTGTTCTGGTGTAAGATCCTTCATTGGTTTTTCTGTATGTAAGAATGGAGCAAGAATTTTTACCCACTCTCGAAGTGTTTCAATAAATTTTTTGGCTGCATCTTCACCTCGATATATAAACGGTTCTCTTAAGTTATCTGGTATCTGAATCCCATAAGTATTTATTAATTTTAGTCCAAAACTACAAGCTTCATGATTAGCTATATGTCTTGTATATGATGTACTTGAATCTTGGTTAAAGTTGTTTGCTATTAGTTTTTGTATTGTTTCCAAATCAGCAGAGATTATAAATGGATGTTTTAGAAGTGCCTTAAACATAGAAAATTTTATACTTTTCTTTGGAAATTTGTAAGTTACATGAGGATGAGTATTAGAATTTCTAATATGTTGCTCTAATTGTTGTTCGCTTGATATTTTACGCCTTCCATAAAATGTTTTCAGACATCTATCGCATATAGTAATTTTACCATGATGTGGTGTTACTTGACTTTTTGTCAATTTTGGGAGATCCTGTATGAGACAGTAGCGTTTTTTGTTATTTTTTTTAACATATAATAAATTTATAGTATGTATATCATGTGGTGATGAATGATTCTGTTTGAGTACATAAATATCATCATTTTTTCATTATAACCATAAACATGAACAGCTATCGATCGATTATTGTTTTTTAAAAAATTGTTTTTCAAATTGCTCGATAGCTAAGATGTCTACTGGATATTTTATTCCTTTCATAGCTTTTTTAAATTCTATTTCATATTTTTTATATTGAGAAACACGATATTTATGATCATTAGCTGGATGAAAGTGTGCTATGATACACCAAAGAAAACATTTATTGTCATCATTTTGAATATTCAATACACCTTTTTTGTTTCTGATCTGTTCTGGTAATCTAAAATAACTAGATCCACTTCCTCCTCCAAGAGGGTGATATTTTGCTATTTTCAATTCAAGTTTATGGTTTGTATCACAAAGTGACCATCCTGAATTTCTTTTTTCAAAATTTTCATGTTTTAACTTAAGTTCTTTACAAAAGCTATCATAAATATCATCTAATTGATGTTTGTTATTATAGTGTAGAATTTTTGTAAGAATATAATGATAAAAAACATCTTCTTGATTTTTAGAAGAATTTCTATAGTTTGATGATAAAATAAAATTTATTTTGAGAGAACACATATTAAGTTGACTATTTATTTTATTTCTAATTTCGGGTTTAAATTTAGTTAGAAAATGGGGAATATCTAATGCTTCATTATTTATATCAGTTGTATCATTTATAATATGATCTAAAAAAAATTTATTATTCATTTTTTTTATAATTAAGTTTTGGAATTAGTTTTAAATATACAATTTTTTTCTTTTGGTTTCTTAAATTAATTTTAAAAAATTATAAAATTTGAGATTGGTTTTATATATACAAAAAAACTTTTTTTAAGATGACATATTTTTAATTAAAATAATTAAAAAATATATGTTATTTAAAAAACAAGAAAATATAAAAATACACTATACACTGTAATAAATATTTGTTTTTTTATATGTTAGTATACAAAACTATATTTTTTTGTAATTAACAAACCTCTTCTCTGTTTACTTTGATCAAAAATCTGTTTTAAAGTTTTAACACTTGGGGATATGAGAATATGCAAGTACGGGATCTTCGGTTCAGATATAAATGGACCGAATGTATACTGGGGTATTTTGCAAAAATTTTTAAAATTGACTCATGCGAGTCAATTATTTTTTACAGTTAAAAAAGGTAATGGATTTCGCTTTAGTTATTTGAAAAAGTGAAATTTAAAAAATTGGGTGTCATAGGGGGAAATTATCTAAATCTTAGAATTTTTATACAATAAAATTGGAATTTAAGCTCTTACGTAAAACAAATTTTCAGTTTTTTACACTTGGAAAATTAGCTAAAATAATGATTTTCAGTTAAATTACACTAAGAGAGCTCACTATGAAATTGTTAGATTTTGGTGGGGGTGGCCGCTTGTACCCCCTCTCTGACTACTGTTTTGAACTGCTCGGGATCTCGAAATGTCTGGAAATCATTTCCTGAAGTTGGGATCGGGACGGGAATTTTTTTTAACTGACTTTTCTGGATACCGCACACCCCTACTAATGACTCAGTCAGGAAAGTGATCATGTTCAGCTCCCAGATGCTAGGTGAGCATTGCTCTCATATTTAACGCGCCCCAAGTGATATGAATATCATTATGTGTGGCAGCATTCTCCGATTTCTAAAAAATCTGCCCGGACGCTGGACAGACGCCTAAAAAGGAGGACATGTCCAGATAAAAGAGGACATCTGGTCACCCGAATATTATTTAATATTTTTCCTGTTTTGCTGGATTCTTCCTGGTATCTAAGAATAGTGCAATGTTGTTCTAAACGAATGTTAACTTGTGTGAAACCAGTAATACATCAGGATGATAAAAGAAAACCTTCGTAATCACTGCTACATTAAGTAAGGTTAAGTGAGCCAGAAGAGTAATAAAATTCCAGCAGCATATTTGAAGTCTAAAGCTCTTGTTTATGAAAGCAATTATTGTTGGATGTTGAAGTCCGAAGACATCCAACAAAAATCAATTCCATAAGAGTGACATGCATACAATGTGTGTCTCATGTTGTAGTGAGATACTTTGTCGGGCAGCGATATTCGACAAAAATCGTATGTATCAATGAAGCCTATTTGTTTCCATATTCCTTCAGTTTGTCCAACAAAATGTCTACTATGATGTCTGACAACTACTGGATGGCACCACCAGCTACCACCCCCTCCATCTGTTGACAGTTCTGTCCCCCTTACTACTCCCATACGGACAAGAAAAAATGATAATTCAATGCATTTTCCACGTAATATTTAGAGGCTTAACACATTTTTCTGCCCCTCCCGAAATTTCTCTCTCTCTCTCCTGCCATCACTGGTTTCTGGCACTGTGGTTGTGTTGTGCACAAAAGGGCCCTAAAAGTTGAGGCCGAAACTTAGCAACAAGATTTCCTGTTACCGTGCAGTTCCATAATGACATATAGCTATATATATTAAAAAAAAAAAAAAAAGAAAAGAAGGTCGACAAAATTCCCTGACTTCTTTTGACACCTCAAATTCCCTGACATTTCCCAGTTTTCAAGGTCTGTCATCACCCTGTATATATATATATATATATTTCATAAACACCAATATTTACTACTCCCTCTGTCCCATAATTATTGTCTGGTACACTTTTGTTTGTTTTCCCAAAATACTTGTCCGATATTCAAACTGTGACATTTGTGTATACAGAAGAGTTAATGAAACACGGGAATGAGTCATACAACGTTATTACTCAAGGATCAGTACAAATTGGCCGATCAAGTATCCAAAAGAACATAAATAAAAAGTTACCATTTTGGCATACCGGACTATAATTATGGGACAGAGGGAGTACTTGTTTTTATTTACAATGAAGTATAAAGGGAGGTCTGCTCTTAAATTTTATAAAAACTGCCATATGTTATGATAATATCAACATCATTACTTTACAAAAAACATTGCTTACAAAAATAATAATGTATTTAGGGAGCTCACATCCATTATCAATTCAATAATGAAATTCAAGAGCTTTCATTACTTTGATCATTTCTTAAAACTTCATGAATTGGAACACAAAAAATAAAGATCAAATATTATGAACATGCTATGATCAAGACATAGCTACTAATATATACTACAAGAATGCACCATTACCTATGTGACCCCATTCAAAATAATAATATACATTGATGAAATAATTCTCTCTTTGGAGTGGGATGAAAACCATTTTGTGCTTCATTTTGAACACCTCATTGGAGTAGGTAAAATATTAAAAAGAAAGCAGGTGAAGTCAGTACACTTGCTATAGATATTTCTATCTGGCACATTGTCTCATCTTTAATAGGTGATCAGAAGAGCACACAAATTTGATAAAATGCCCTTCTTTATCAGCACATGTATTGGTAGCTTCATAACAGATGTTGTTGCTGGTCTCTTGCAAGTTTTAACATTTTGCCTATTTTACTTATTTTTTCTCCCATTGTCTGTTTTGATGTTCATTCCTGTGTTTTTCTTTCTTCATGGAATGTAATAGTCCTTAGTTCAAAGATCAATATTTTTGTTATTACCTTTTACATACAGCTCATAAGAGCTACACTTTATCTATTTAACCTTTTCATTGTCTTTACATACAATCATAAGTTGCTCCTAACAAACAACAATGGTGATTTGACCAAAATATTGAATCTCCTTGAGATATATGTTGTCTCTGCATTTACTAATGCACAGAATATCCTTTTGATCACAAGAAAACTTTGTTAAATTGATATTGTTTAATACCAAGTATCTTTTAACTCAAAGTAGTTTGCATTCTGCCAGTTGATGCGATTGGATTTTTAGTGTATTTCAGTGTGGACCAATCAAAATACAGGTACTTTTTAATCCGAAGTTATGTCCCTTCAGAAAACTAATATGCTTAATTTAAACTGCCAACTCTAATTATACAGTAAATATTTAAGCATTCAGGGTAAAGAAAAGTAAACATTTTTACAAAATCAATAATGATAACACTCACACTATAAATGCAAGTAATATTTTCTAGATGTATAATACAATTAAATATTATTGGGTGTGTCAAAAATTTTCAGGACTCATGCCAGAGCTAATAACCACATTGCATTGGAAAAAACTGTGTCATGCAAAGTGAAGTTCCCTCTCTTACAAGAAATACAATGTTCCTGTAAGAAGTTAGAGTATTAATACAACACCACCAGAGGTGGTAATCAAAATTATCAGAATGTAGTAGAAACTTGATTTGAGTGCCAGACACAGAACCAAATGAAAATCACCTTTGCTGGTGATGAGGTGTTATAAATACATAACAATGGAATGCCATAGTTTAGTAGGTTCTTCAACCAAGAGAAAGTGCACCTTTGCGAGTCTTGCATCAAGATGATGCTCATCACATTCTTACATTCCAATGCAATTCACAAATATGTTCTTTAGAGCAAATGGTCAGTGGGAAGTCTATCTACTGGTTTCAAAATGCTTGTGTGCAAGAATTTGTAGGACATGTCAGCAATACCAACAGCAGGCGACTTTCTCTCTCTTGCATCATAAGTCTCATCATATAATCAGTCACTGATTGTCCAAGAGTTTTTGACCCCCAAGGAGATTGTTGTTCCTCACCACGACATTTGTCTATTCTTGAATCTTTCCTATTCCCTAAACTTAAACTGCAACTGAAAGAGACTTTCTAATGTTGTACATTAGATTCAAGCAGTCAAGAAGTTCCTGCTATTCCAAGGAAGGATTACCAGGAGTGTACTTGATTGATTGATTTATTTTATTTTACTTCGCATTTTGTGCCTCTTGGCTAATTTGCGAAGATGGGGATGAGTGATGAAATGATGAAATTGAGGAATGGACATTCACAAACAACCATGATTCAAACCAGGAAAAGGGTCCAGCTACATTAAGTGTACTGATGCACAAAGTACATATTTAGAATAACATATGGTAAAAACCTTCCTTACCAATATGTGGGTTGTTATGATCTAGTCCTGAAAGTTTTGTGGCACAATGCGTAGTTTCATACAAACTTGAAATTATTATGGTGTTACAGTACATATAAAGCTTAGATAAATTGAAACTATTTCTTACAGGTGGAATTTATCTTTGAGGTTTGGATAATTTGGAAAAGCATGTCTAATTTGAAATTAGTATTAATTTATTTCCTTGAATTTCAAAGTTATGAAGTTTTCATCTATGTGCATGCAAAATAAAAACTGCTACAAATTGCTCGTGTGAATATTCTGAGTATTTTCAAGTCTTACTTTCTGTTTCCCTTAACTAGTTACATTCCAGCAGATGTTACGAATGTTCCTGATATTACATTACAGTTTCAGATATCCTTGCTATTACAAGGAATTAAACTTGCTGCATGTCTTTCTAAGTTATAACTAGAGACTGGATTTTAAAGGGGAGTCCTTTTTTTATTTTTCAACACTGATCATGGAATAAAAAACAGTGTTGATAATTATCTTCCACCAACAAGATTACAAGGTTTTGACTTCCCTTTTTCAGCCCACATTCCTTCTTTTCCCTATTTTAAAACATTTTCCTTTCTGGTCCCTTTATTCACTAATTTATCAGCCTACATTCCTATCTCCCCCTCCTTTTTTTTTAAAAAAAAAAAAATTTCCTTGGTCCCTTTAATGACAAGATATCAAATATATTGTACGACTGTATTTCCCTAAACAAAACATTCAACAATTATCTAATTGGTGCAGCTTACAGGAAAGAAAGAACAAGCATCTTCTACCTTACCTTTCCTCCATGAGTGTTGGGAGTATGTTGCAGGAATTGTTGAAACAATGCAATCTGGTCTTCAGCAGCAACAAACACATTGTAAGCAGCATGCCTGTTCGGTTGAAAGTGTACTTTTCTGCTACATTTAGACTTCTATTGTGAAGTTTTTTAGAATACTTTTAACTTAACTCCATGACAGTGATGACAGTATTGAGTGTCAGTGAAATGGCGAAGCCAGGTACAAGTGGCAGAAAGCTATGGAATGCGGTAAGCTGTTGAAAGGAAGATTTCATCGAAACAGATGGTAAGACTATTCGCTGTACTTTACCTTCAAAAAAAGGAAAGGAAAAAGAACTATAGTTTATTTTTGTACTTCACTAAAAATATTTTAAAATTTTATAGCACAATATACAATATATACCATTCATACAAAATTAAAATGGATACATTAATACGAAATTTAATGTATCCCTTTTTATATATGAGTGGTATATATTGTGCTTTCATTTAAAATAGTATTTTTAGTGGAGTGCAAAAAAACTATTGTCCTTTTTTTGTCAATAATTTTCCCTTTTTTGTTCTTTTTAGAGGAATTTTTTCCCCTTTAAAATCCAGTCTCTAGTTATAACTAAGTGTGTAAAAGAAAGGATACAGCACAGACAGGCCCATGAAACATGTTGTTCATTTCTTCTAAAAATCCTAACATCTGACTGCTTTAATGTAAATGTATTTGAAAGTATATTAAGCAAACCAAACAACAGTCAACACTAGCACATAGCATACACTCAAACTGTTAACCTTTGAGTGCTTGCGTGGATGACATTTACACAGTCTTTTTTGAAATAATGCACCAGATCCCAATGCTCAGGTCTATTTGGCGAGACCGTCGGGTGTATTCTCTAGTTAACTATCAACAGAACAGATGACTGTCCTGCCGTTACTTCGGTTGTCACGTGATCTTCACAGAATAGTTGCAAACTTGACGTGATGCATCTGAGTGGTGAGAGTGCCACCATGCGATCTGTTTTGTATCAGTTTTTGTCGGCAGTGAGGAAAAAATGTAAGTATATTTTTCATGTATTTTCGCCATATATATGCACTGTAAGTTGATAAATACTTACTGTTATGTTATTTATTTATTGTTTGTATGATTCTTCATGATTCTTGTATCTGGGCCTCCCCGATGGCGCAGTGGTAGCATTGTTGCCTTGTAATCAAGGGGTCCTGGGTTCGATATCCGGTGGAGGCACATAGTGGTTCGGATCCCACTTTAAACTGTGGGTCCAGTCCCGATTAGCCTTACTGTGCATAAAGTGGACTTAAAACATCAAACCATGATTCTTGTACGATTTTCTATCTCTCTTCTGACGCTCCCTGTGGCGAAGTGGTTAGCACATCATGCTACAATGCTAGAGGTCCAGGGTTCGAATCCCAGCCTGGACGTGGATGTTTGTGTGTCCATTCATCAATTTGATCATGTCATCACTCATCATCTTCTTTGCAAATTAGCCAAAAGGGGAACAAAAAGTGAAGTAAAATAAAGCAAATCAATATATAAAAATCAAAATCTTTCCAATGCCCTAGAAAAGTTATTATTGATAAAACTTTTTTGTTGAAATGTATGTGTACTTGATGTTATTGATTGAATTACCAGTGATTTGCGATGTAAAAATGCAATAATATGCAAAAAAAAGCAATCAAACGTGAGGGCGGTGAAAATGCCGCCACATGAGCACTGGCATAATGTCAAAAGATGCCCGAATGTTAAAGGACAAATTTCCTTAATGAACTTAGTTTTGATAATGTATCTAATACAATATAAAAAAAGCAAAAACCACTTACCATACAGTTTGTTGAGAGCAATATCAAGTATTATACATTGTGATTGATTTTTCACTTTATCATTATAGGAAGTGGCCTCTCAAGGTCCTTGATGTATTCAAGGATATCTCCATAATCCATCACAAATTGAGCAACACGATCATCAAAATCTTGCTTCAATTCACTTTCAATTTCTTCTTTCATGCTTTCGTTGAATTACTTTTCATTAATAGTTCCTTTTCTGACTTGGTAATTCTCAGTGCTGGTGGATTATCTAGTTCCTTCTCGTCCGATGCATCTTCACAGTCGTCGTCGTCGTCCAACGCCTCTTGACTGTCATCGTCGTTGTCGTCCAATGCTTCTTCACCGGCGTCGTCTGACGCTTCTTCACCGTCATCGTCCTATGCTTCTTCACCCTCTTCGTCGTCATCTGATGCTTCTTCACCATCGTCGTCGTCGTCCGATGCTTCTTCACCGTTGTCGTCGTCGTCCGATGCTTCTTCACCGTTGTCGTCGTCGTCCGATGCTTCTGCACCGTCGTCGTCGTCGTCCGATGCTTCTGCACCATCGTCGTCGTCGTCCGATGCTTCTGCACCGTCGTCGTCGTCGTCCGATGCTTCTGCACCGTCGTCGTCGTCGTCCGATGCTTCTGCACTGTCGTCGTCGTCGTCCGACGCTTCTTCACCATGATCGTCGTCGTCCGACGCTTCTTCACCATCGTCGTCGTACGACGCTTCTTCACCAACGTCGTCATCCAACGCTTCTTCACCGTCATCGTCGTCGTCCGATGCTTCTTCACCGTCATCGTCGTCGTCCGACGCTTCTTCACCGTCATCGTCGTCGTCCAACGCTTCTTCACCGTCATCGTCGTCGTCCAACGCTTCTTCACAGTCATCGTCGTCGTCCGACGGGTCTTCACCATCATCGTCGTCTGACACGTTTTCACCATCGTCGTCGTCCGATGCTTCTTCACCATCGTTGTCCGATGCTTCTTCACCGTCGTTGTCCGATGCTTCTTCACCGTCGTTGTCCGATGCTTCTACAACATCATCATATGACTCTTCTTCACCATCATCGTGTGATGCTTCTTCATCGTTGTCATCTGATGCTTCTTCATCATCATCATCTGATGCTTCTTCTTTTTATGTCATTGTCCGACCCTTTATCATTCACTGACTAGTTTTCATTTTCATCCTCTTCTTCCTCATCACCTGACTTTGCTGCCATTCTTTCCTCTGTAATGACACAATAGCAAAGGAAAAGACATTTACTCTCTGAATGTAAAGATTTAACAACAATATTCCAAATATGTCAAGTTATAAAACCTGCAAAATACAGTGTTTCCCCAGAGACTGTTCTTTATTTTTTTATTTTTCTGAACATCATGCAAAATATGTTGCTAAGTTTGTTATTATTTACCAAATCTTTCTGAAATCTTCAAGACATCCTTTTTCCACAGATGTATGTCATAATTTATGTACAGTTTCTCACACTTATGAATGAATGTTTGTCTGTAACAATTATATTTTGAAAAGGCAGTGTGCTATTTAAAAAATTTCCAGTGAGGGGCATTCTACCGACTGTCTAGGGACAGCATGAGATAATGACTTTATGCCATATAACATGTCCCGCCCATGGATAAAATTTATCAAGCAGAGGGGGACACAAGTACCCAGAGGGGGGAAATCCCCCTCATTCCCCCAAATACCACTCTGTGAATAGGTAATACAGAAATAATTAGTAAAAATAATCTAAAAACTTCCTATTCACGTTGGAATAGTTACTAACTGAAAAATCCAAAGCAAAATTCTTGTAAAGAATTTCCACAATATTCACATAAATTGTTCAATGCTATTCAAGAGTATAAACAAAAGTGCAATGTAATTTGACATGAGCACAAGTACAATTCTGAAATGAAGAATACGTGATAACTAGCAGTTAGAATTTGAAAGAGTTGGTTAAAACACATGTGCAGAAAAGACTGCACATTCACAATATGATTGCATACCAAAGGTGGACCATGTTCATCACCTGTCTTCTTGGACGCAGAACAATCCCACAAGAGGTGGTTTAAAGAAGCATGAAAAAACAAGTGACAAATTGATTGACAATTGGAATAATTGATTTGATGTTTTAAGTCCACTTTAAGTCTACAGTTTAAAGTGGCATCCGAATCACTATGTGCATCCACCAGGTATCGAACCCAAAAACAAGTGGCAAAGGAGAATAATTTAGAAAAAAAATTAAAGAAGCTCAGTTCAGAAATAGAAAGAAAATAAAGGTATGAAAAAGCTGTGCACAAAAGGATGAAGAAAGAGTTCAGGAAAAAACAACTAGCAGAGATTGAAAGCTCATGAAATCATCAAGTTTTAAAATAAAATAAACTGTGGCCAAAAGAGTTTTAAGCTCATAAGGACTGCCAATAAAGATGATACATGCTCAAACAAAAATTTTGGACTGGTGAGTGAACAAGTTCTGTAAACTTTTGGTACGACAAATAGAAACTCAAGATACAAGAGAGATCATTCAAGCTGAAGATGATGTTGCAATGGAGTATCTTTACAGGCAAGAGAAGTAGATGTGAAATCACCACATATTTTAATTTTTTTTAAAAAAAGCTCAAGAATTGGACAAAATGAAATAATGATATATGATAAATATATGAACAAATAAATGAAATAATAAATAAATGATAATAATCCAAGCTACAAAGCTAATGATAGAAAAAAATGCTTGAGTTAATGGTTTTCGTGTGAAACAAGAGAAAACTGATTGGAATAAAGGGAATATTTGCTCTATTTATAAGAAAATAAGAAGCTCTTGAATGTAGTAATTACACAGGTGTAAACTGTGTTACCAGTGGGCAAAAGATCTTTATAGTCTCCTATATGGATGACCTTTGTTATATATCATAAGATACATAGGAAGATTAAGCATAGTTTCTGCTCTGGTAAACATCAGCAAATTCTTGAAAAGTGTTGGAATTTCACCACCAATCACCTCTTTATTGACTTTATAGCAGCATATAATATAGGAGGATAAAATAAGAGGTTTTGAACCCATGATTGAATTTTATATTAAAAAAAAAAAATTGAAATAATTTCTCAATTATCCATGATTAAGTGCTGTACTGTATTTGTGTACAGTCAGATTTCTCATTTTTGGAGATCAATTCGGTGACTTGCTTAATATAGTACTGGAATTTTCATAATTGGGAGAAGAGAGACGCGGTAGTATATAAATACGGAGAAACAAGTACTCACTTTATTCGCGAAACTGTTTTTTCTTCTTCGTTCTATAAATTTCAGTGGCCGCTGCCACCATCCTCGTTGGAACTTGCTGTACTGTTGCTTGGTGTGCGTCTTTTGTTTGTAGCTCTCCGGCTGCCACTAGGTGCGCTGCTGTTAACCAACCACAAGCAACCCAGCCACAATCAACCTCCAGCAGCCAATATAAATGGTTTGCCTTCCCCTACCATCCCACCACTTCCAACCGCATATCCAAAGCCTTTCTCCCATATGGCATCAAAGTAGTGCACAAACCCAATTCCAAAATAGCTGATAAACTGAACAAACACAAACCGTACTTCCTCTCCCCCCTTGATAACCCAGGTATATACGATGCAGAGTGTGAATGCAAGGCACATTACATTGGCAGGTCCATCAGATCTGTCAATGAAAGAATCTAACAGCACCTAACAGATGCGAAAAAAGCCCAACCCACTACTGGTCTTTCTAAACACATCAAATACAATAGCCATAAAATTCAGAAGGTTTAACTCAAACACATTGCCCACACGCTCGTAGACACCAAAATCAAAGAAACACATGCCATAATGCACTTCCCCCATCAGCTAAACATCGATAGCGGACAGGCACACCATTCTTGGATTCCCCTGCTACAACAGTTATCGCCCGGAAATAGCAGACGACACAGACCCAGACACACAGTTAAGAACAGTGCACCTAGCGACAGCCGGAGAACTACAAAGAAAAGATGCACGCCAAGCAACAATACAGCAAGTTCCAACGAGGATGGTGGCAGCTGCTATTGAAATTAATGGAACGAAGAAGAAAAAACAGTTTCGTGGATAAAGTGAGTACTTGTTTCACTGTATTTATAGTACTCAAAAGATAGTGGTTAGAGCATCTAAAATAATAGACACAAGGCACAATGTTTACTTTGACACTGCTTGCATGTCCTTGGAACCATAAGTAGACAAAAAGTTGATAAAAAAAAACTTTCAAAATTCTAAAAGCCACTGACAATTGAAAACTAGAAACTAACTGGACTCACTAGAAACATATACAAATACAATCATCTCTGAAACTAGAAAATAAATCTTGGTGACAAAAGCATTTGGACTAAACATGATTGGGCATACTTTCTCATTAAATAAAGACAACTTTACACAAGAATTGATCCACTTTATTCCGCCATATGACTCATAGAATGGGTAATGTCAAAATCATGCTTAATACTTTGAAAGAAAGTTAATTATGCATCTACCAAAATAACAAATCTAAAATTCTTGACTTTTTCATTACTTTTTTCCCCCCCAGTTTTCCTTAACCTTTATTAATATGACCCTTACATAGGTAAAGTTAGAAAATAGCAATTAAGAAAATAAATATTTATTTCATGAAAAACCTCTGCCAATGTGATGTCAGCTAAGATGAAATCTAAAGCTATATTTAACAAGAGAATTAAGACTTGCTTTTCCTATTAATGCATCCAGGACTGCACTTGGCAGACTAGTGAGGTTCTGGCTTCTGGACCCATAGCGAGTTTAATCTTATATGGGGATGTGTCAGAAGGATGGCAGAAAATGAGGCTACCAGGAAAAGAATTATTGGCATTTTTGGAAGGAGAGGAGGACTGGAAGACCACGAGCCAGGTGGATATATGGCATTGATATTATTTCCTCCAAGAAATGTAATTTGTATGTTTCTTTGAGTTTCATTTTAAGTCCACTTTATGCACTGATAGGATAACTGGGACTGGACCTACCATTTAAAGTGGGATCCAAACCACTATTTGACTCCACTGGGTAAGGAACATGGGAAAGAATAAGTTAGAAAAAAATCTTCTTTCTCTCATGGCTCTTGGAGCTCACCCCTTGACAGTTACAGTATGTCTTTTTACATGTTTCTCTTTTTCAAGTTGATGGCAACATAAGTAGAATACCAAGTTATGGAACATTACTAAGGATGCTATTAAAATTATATAAATTGCCAATATCTGTGACAGAGTGGTTAGCACAGCATGCTATGATGTTAGGACAGAAAATCGAAATAAAATAAATCAATCAATAAAGTATTATCACTTTTGCATTACTTTCAATGCCTGTGTTTATAACCTAAGTTTATCTTGCAATTTTTTGCAAAAATACACTTTGCAACATAAAGGAATCAACTGTCCATCGAATCCCCTCACCCTTGGGAAATTATGTTGCAGATAATAGCATGGAAGTTTTTGGGCTAAAGCACTTGTGAATGCAGTGTTTCATTCAAAGATGATGTTAACGAAGTGTATTCAACTGCTTTGTTAACTGCTTGGTATGCAGTAGAATGTGACACATATTTGTTCTTTCTGTTGTTGACTGTATGGCAATGGATGACCATCAAAACTTTAAAACGATAAATATTAGTGGCATAAAAGTATGAAGACTTAAGAAATCCAGTACAACCTAATGCCCATCAGGCATATACAGCTTGTAAATCATTACAAGGGAACAGAATGAAAATGAAATTAACTGAAATGAAAAATCTCATCTTCATTCATTTGAAATATTCGCCAAGAATTCATGCATCCACAAGATGGATCCAGTAGACACAAAACATAGTCTGGAAAATTTTCTGCATGAACAAGGCACTCACATATCCTTAAGTCCATAGGCATATTATCTATAATCCATCCTCTGTACCTGAAAATGTATGGACAGAAACAAGATAAAACTATGTTTATACCCAGAACAAAGTACGAAGTATAAATGTAAGCACATTTCACAACTTCATCAATAGTGTTTATCTAACTGGTTCTATTTTAATGTTTGATGTATCAATAATGATAATCTCCCATCTCCCATTTTTTTTCTCTCTTTTTATAACAATCTTCTAGATGGTCTGCACACATAAGCACTCCATGGAACTGTACAAAGCGTTTGCCAAATACGTATATTAGCAACATTACAAAATATATTTTCATTCAAATCACAGCATACAACGCTTTCTTTACAATTTTTATAAGATGCAATTTACAATTCATTACACAACTTACTGCTAGATATTGACTATTCCCCGTCTCCCTTACTAGATATCTGTGGAGTAAATAGTGAAATTATTGTTACAAACATAGCTTTATCACAGATGCAGGCATTGAACATTATCACCTGCATCAGGATTGCTACAGTTAAGTATTATCAAAATCCATGACAAAAGTAACAAGACAAATGTCAGGGTGCGAAATCCTGGGGGGATTTACCCACAACCAACAATCTTTACCTCAAAAATACCCACCACCAAAAATTTTCGGGGCAGGGGGAGAGTTTTTGTTACAACAAACAAAAGATAAACAATTTCTTTTAATTTCAAATATACTGTACTAAGAATAATATCGAATACATACACAAATTAGTGTAGTTGTGAGTGTTCAATGCTTTTTCTCTCTCAAGAGATCATTAACAAATCTACATCAATACGGACAATAAAAGTAAAACAAGAATGCAAAACATAACTTTGAATTATTAACATAAAGCAAAAGCTTAATAAAAACTTGCACATAATAAAACCACTTCAACTATTTCATAATTTATTAACATATTTAACCAGTTAGTAAAGGCTGTAGTTTGCTACTTTATAATATCTGATATATTTAAAAGTAACAAATTTATTTATTTTTGGGTAATTCATAATAATATATTTTTAATTTAGTAATTTATTTTTAATTTTAATAACATTATAAATATGTATACCGTATAATTCATATGTATGTTTGCGGGGAGGGGAGTTTGTAGATTAAGATCTTTCTATCCCCCACCAGTCTTAAATTATTTTGCACCCTGACAATGGTGATATACTGCTTGCTATATAAGCAGATGATCTCTCTTTCCCTAAATTGAAATGAATTAGGCTAAGATATTTTCATACTTGTTATGTGTATATGATCATTTTATACATACATACTCCCTCTGTCCCATAATTATTGTCCGGTACACATTTGTATGTTGTCCCATAATACTTGTAAGATATTCGAACTGTGACATTGGTGTATACAGAAGAAGAAAATAAAACACGGGAATGAGTCATACAACGTTATTACTCAAGGATCAGTACAAATTGGCCGATCAAGTATCCAAAAGAACATAAATAAAAAGTTACCATTTTGGCATACCGGACTATAATTATGGGACAGAGGGAGTATATATGTATGCAGTGGTGGCGATTGGGTTCCAAAACCAGGGGGCACGGTGCCAAAACTGTGGAGGCAAAGACAGTATATTTCCCTTTGTAGATAAGGTTTAGCATAATGTGAGGGCAAAAATGGCAAAAAGTGGAGGGCAACTGCCCCCCCTCCTAATTGCTGTATGAAAACTAAATAAGTTGTTTTGTTAGGGAACATGTATGCATATTTGACCATTTTCTACATGACAGAGCAAAATTTAATCATTTTTGGTCATATTCAGCATATTTTTACTTTTCAAGGTATAAAAAACTTTGTTTTAGACTTAGCTATTTGCAGAGCATATTAAATTTGCTCCTCTTGTGCTGGTCAAAGTAGAAAGAAGCTTTCTAGATACAAAACATGTCTGGAAAGTAAGTTCCGTTTGCAATTTATGCATCACCTGAAATGCAATCGCAAGAGTGTGCATGCATGCCAACAGTGTTCGGAAAGTTACTTTCAAAAAGGTAACTAGTTACAGTTACAGTTACTTGCTTAAAAAAAAGTTACAGTTACTTATTTTAAAAAGTAACTCAGTTACAGTTGCATGTAATTCAAAAGTAACTGCAAGTTACTTTTACAGTTACTTTCTGCTCAAAATTTTCTTGCAACCAAATTACACAAATCAATCATTAATTGTAATAAAATATTTTGTGAAGACTAGCATGTCTTTTACTTATGTTACTGGTACAAAATATAATTCTTCATATATTTATATTTATTGCAAAATAAAGTGCTCTCCTGTGCTTTGCGTGACGTCATGAAGGCGTATATGGGGTGTGGAGTTTGAGCCCCACACTTTCTTGATCATGGCCGAAGGTGGGGGTGATGTGATGAGCACCACGTCTCTGGCATCCTTTACCCCCACCCCCCAAGAGTTTCCTCCAGATACCCACTTTATACGATGGTGGGTGCGTGCTGGAGCCGCTTCAACAGGTGGAAAAAATCTCGGTTCTCCCCCACCGAGGTTCTAACCCGAGGTCTCTCGCATGGTAGTCAGGCACCCTAAGAACTTTTTTTTTTAAGGAATAATATGCGATAGTATCCCCCATTATTAACAATTTCTCAATTTTCACGTATGTAATTTTTCTGTATTCATCTTGGGACAAACACAAACATCCATGTCCGAAACGAACTTGAATCCGGGACCCCTGACATATAGTGCGTTGTGCTAACCACTCTGCCACAGAGGTTGACCTTAGCTACTGCGACTTAAACATTTGTATTTATTATCATTGTTGTTCTTAACGAATGTCCATTGGAGTGGGAGGGGGGATTCTACGAGGCTTGTCCGGAAAGTAAAGATACAAACACATTTGCACGTTAGGGGAAAAATGTGTACCAAAGTTGGCAACACTGGCAGTAACCATGATCCATGCGACGAGGATTGGGAGTGAGTCGTCAGTGCTGCGCTGAGTCTTGTGCGAGGAACACGCGTTGGAAATGTAAGCGGCGATACCGAATCCCGCCAAGTGCGAAGTGCACGCCGTGATCAGGTTTTTGCAGGCACAAGGAAAGCGTCCATCGGAGATCCACTGAGAAATTGCGACTGTGTACGGGAACGTAATGAATCGTCAAAATGTGGCGAAATGGTGCCGTGCCTTCGCAGAAGGTCGACGTGATGTTCATGATGAAGAGAGAAGTGGGAGGCCGTCCGTGATCACTAACGACCTTTGCAATAGTATTGAAGCAGAGGTGCATGCGAATAGGCGGATGACAATTCGAGAATTGTGTGTGATGTTTCCTGACAGTTCGAAAACCACTATTCATGAAGTTGTGAGTGGGTTAGGGTACAGAAAGTTATGTGCACGCTGGGTCCCAAAACATTTGACTGACGAACACAAAACCAAACGACTGGGATATGCACTGGACTTTCTTACTCGCTACGCAGAAGAGGGAGATGAATTCCTGGACTCCATTGTGACAGGTTATGAAACATGGGTGTTCCACCATACGCCTGAATCCAAGCAACAGTCACTACAGTGGCGCCATACCCATTCTCCAAAAGCCAAAAAATTCAAAACGTCAATTTCATCCCACAAGCTGATGGCAACCATTTTCTGGGATCGCCACGGTATCCTGCTGGTGAAATTCATGCCGCCTGGAAGAGCGATTAATGCTGAAACCTACTGCCAGACTTTGAAACATCTTCGACGTGCAATTCAAAACAAACGGAGAGGCATGTTGTCAAGTGGAATCCGTTTTATTCATGACATGGCCCGCATCCATGCAGCGAATGTCACCAAGGATCTGCTTGCACAGTTTCAATGGGAGGTCCTTCACCATCTGCCATACAGCCCTGACCTTGCACCCAGCGACTACTACCTGTTCCTGTATCTCAAGAAACATCTTGGTGGAAAACACTTTGCTGACGACTATGAAGTCAGAGAAGAAGTCACAACTTGGTTCAAGATGCAGGCGGCGGATTTCTACGATTCAGGGATACAAAAACTTGTTCCCCGTCTGAACAAATGTTTGGACAATGGTGGCACTTATGTGGAGAAATAGCCTCTGTATCAGTGTATCAAGTATAACTTTAGTTGCGAGCAATACATTTCTTTTATATCTTATTTTTGGTTTGTATCTTTACTTTCCGGACAAGCCTCGTAGAAAGTGCATAGAAAGAGAGAGAGATATCACTCACGTAGAATATATTCTAAGAAGGGAGATCTGTTTCGCATAAAGGACTTGTCAGAGAGAGATAAATTTGTTGTACAATTTCAAGTGTTTATAAACCAGAAAATGATAAAAAATATAATGTACTAGAATATAATTGTGCGTTATTAATGAAGGTGAAAATAGTATTCTAAACTTACCCCTTCAGTTCTCTCCGAGACTATTACATAAACAAGCGAGAATGATCATTAGGGTCTTCCTGATTCTTTCGTTTGCCACTTGAGTGTTGTAATTCACTGTTGTATCAATAATAATGGTGAGATCTGTCGTATCTGTTATTTCAACAAAATGCGTTCTCATTTAAATCTTAAACGTATAGCACTTAGCCTACCAAAATATATTACTTTTTTCAAAATGTCCAGAAATGCTGACTAATCATAAATAAGCGAATTCTAACCAGAAATATTTTTACTTCCATTTCTAAATTATCAGGAACTGAGATAAATGAAATCACGTGGAAACAATTACATTGTTTTCCATTCATATGCACATTTGCTAGCTCTCGTCTTCTTCAGTTTTGTTCATACTACCTATCGTTGAATTCTTTCGTAAAAACACTGAAATATTGCAGTACGTCCCTCTTCAGCTTAATCTATCTGATGCTGCCTACAGAAGGGGCAAGTTATAAGGTCACACAGGAACACCACAGAGGAACAAACTACAGAAACAAGAGACACTTCACAGCACACAACTGACAAACTGTTAGCAATAGGAAGAGGCTTATCTTCCCCCTTCTGGGAAATCCACCCTTCTTTGAGGTGTGTATATCGCTTTGGAATTCAGGTCTACCAAACGAAAGATGAAACATACGATAAACCTTGAAATTCCTAGCACCTGGCTGGAGCCTACCGACTGACCACTGCCAGGAGACAAATTTATTACAACTACTTTCTCTTCATCTATTGTGTGCAAGAATTAATGTATCAAAGATGGGCTTTTATATCACAGCAGAAACTAAATTCCGGTTCACTTTGAGTCCTGAATCGCCAATAATTTATGACACTTGCATAGCAATTTAAATGTCGCAAAGTAACTGTAGAAGTAACTGTTAAAATGTTACATCTATCGTAAAAAAGTAAGTCAGTTACAGTTACTCACTTTTAAAAGTAACTAGTTACAGTTACATTTTCTCAAAAAAGTAACTGTTACTTGTAACTGAGTTACTTGTAACTAGTTACTTCCAAACACTGCATGCCAAGTAGTTGGACCCATTGGCAAGGCAGAGACGTCAAGTGTTAAAAAAGACAAAAATGAAGATGCCACGCAGTGGGTTGCGATAATGTTAAAGAAAATCGAAACACCCGCAGCATGTGAAGTGTGCTCAGTCTTATGGCTTTTGAATGCACAGAATGTGTCACCAGCTTCACTTCAAATTGGTGAAGTGTATGATGCACAGATCATGAGTGCCTCAATGGTATGGAGATGGGTGCTACAGTTTAATGAAGGACACAGGGCGGTTACTCTAGAACCATGATAAAATTCAAGTATAATTCCTGGTTTTCAAGGCGAACTTTCCAAACATTCAAGGTTACAAGCAGATGTTTTCTCAATTTCAACCTTACGTATTACCATCTCTCACCACCCACACACATACACACACACAAATATATTAACAATATAAAGGGTCTGTGCGATTCCAGTCTATCTAAAAATTCTACATCAATTCAATTAAACGTTATATATATTTAAAATATGTAATTTAAGGTGTGAAGTTTACATTTGCCATTTCGCATACTCATACATGAAATACATCTACAAACAAGTCACAAACGTTACGGGATATATTAATCTATTGTTAATTGTATGTAAGAATTTCAAACTCCAATTTACCTACTCAACTTCAAGATAATAATCTTCCGTCTGCAAAGGACACTAACAAAGCAAACGGATTGAGAGTTGAGAGAATTCTGTATTATTTTCAACGCAGCTTTCTTTTCTTTTCCTTCCTCGATAAAAATAAAATCTAAACCGTGAAAAACTTGCCTCAGAGCATTAATAAATATGTATAAATTCAATTGGATTTGGATTATTAAAAGTTGGAATTTTTCACGTCTATGGGGAAAAATTCATGCAGATTTCACATAAAATTCCCGGAGCCAATAATTCACGCATAATTCCCAGAGTTCCCGGTGAGTAGCCACCCTGGGACAGAACAATGTGCATTATGAGGAACACAGTGGTCGACCATCTTTGATGACAGACAAATTGGTCCATGCTGTGGAACAGAAGATTAAGAGAACCTGATTCACCCTGACAACACTGCCTGTGCATTTTTCTCAAATTCCCTGGTCGCTGCTTCATGAAATTGAGTCTGACAAACAAAAACTTCTGCAAATTGTGTGGGTCCCACGCTCGCTTACAGAAGACCACAAAAAGAACCGAATGTGGAGTGAATCACTGTTTTTGACATGGTACTGTGAGGAGGGTGATGACTGTTTGAATTGCATTGTGACTGGGGACAAGACATGGATGTCGCATGAGAATCTGGAAACAAAATGCCAGTCCATGGAGTAGAGGCACATGTCCTTGCCACGAAAGACCAAAGACAAACCCCTTCAAGACCAGGTCGGAAGGTCCTGTGCACGGTGTTTTTGGACAGACAGGGTGTATTCCTTGTGGACTTTTTGGAGCGCAGCGAAACCATCAATGTCAACACCTATTGCTAAACTCTACGAAAATTGCATTGCACAATCCAAAACAAGTGATGTGGCATGTTGAGCCATGGTGTTGTTTTCATTCATGACAATGCTCGTCCCTATATGGTGGCTGCAACACGACGACTCCTTCAACTTTGGCTGGGAAACATCATCTCCTCATCGGCCATATAGCCCAGACCTCGCCCAGTCTGATTTTCATCTTCTTTTGCACCTGAAAGCTTTCCTTGCTGGCCAGAGCTTCAAGGATGATGATGCAGTCAAACAAGCTGTTACCACTTGGTTATCAAAAAAGATGGCATCGTTCTTCAATATGGGGATACAAAATATAGTGTCTCGTTATGATAAATGTCTCAACAGGGATGGCAATTATGTTGAAACATAGTCCAAGGCCTGTATTTCAATGTACAAGTGTTTTGTTCCATTACATTCTGTGTTTTTTTTTGTAATTGGCCAATGGAACTTACTTTCTGGATGACCCTTGTACAAAGCTTTGTTGGCTGAGAGTAAGCTGTCATTTACATTTGAAAATTTGCAAAAAGTAGTCCTTGTACACTACAACTCAGAGCTCGTAAGTGAAGTGTGTAAAAATATCCCAGCATATGAGTTACTGATATTTGGCATGAAATAATACCCCCACATACTTTAAAATGTCATGCTTTTTACTGGATTCCCTTTTTTTTAAATCTTGCATAAATAATTCACCCTATGAAGAAAACACTTTGTAAATTGCAAATTTGTATTGTTGTTAAGTGACACTTTTGACATATATTTTAGGGCATATGTATAGAAATTTCAGGACATTTGTATATTTTAGTTATAAAAATCTTAGGCCTAGTAATGAGTCTGCCCCAATGTGTCATCATCCCAGTTAGTGTGGAGATAAGAGATCAACCAATGCACTGTGGCAGTGAACAAGAGGTTAATATTAATGTGCCCTGAGGAACTTTTATTCCCTCTCTTGTCTCAAACCCATTAAATATTGGAAAATGAATCTACCATACATACTAATGTAAAAAAGGGAATTTTGAAACACCGAAGCACTCAAGGCACTGTATTTTTTGTATGCAAAACCTACACTTGAATATGCATCTGTTGTATGGAGTAGAGACATGATAAAACATATTAAGGGGATCGAGAGAGTTCAGAAGAATTTTTTTCGGTACATAAAATTCAAAATAGAGAAAATATATCCTACATTTGAGCACTATGACAATCTTGTTCAGAGTTTAGCTTCACAAAGCTACAAGAATGAAGAACACTTCATGAAAATATACACCTGTGGAAATTAATAAATAACGACACACACAACAAATTTCTTATCAAAAATCAGTCTTCAGGTTCCCTGACTGAGAACGAGACACAAAAATGATATTTTTTTAACAAAGCAGGCTAGAACTGACATACTTAAAAAATCACCAATATATAAGAGTGTGCAAAAGTTATAACAGTCTAGTAGCTAGGAACAAAAACATCGCTATATTTTCTATGAACCTAAAGGAATTCCGATTAAATATCCTCAATACATTTCATGATTTAAGACAGTAGACGTAATAATTTGAAATAAATATACATATGTATGTATCTATAATATATATACATATAAAATAGTAATCATTTTTCTCCTTGTTACTTGTTTTATTTTTATATCTTCATTATTTTATATTATATTGTATTATATATCTTTATTAAATGTATTGTATTGTATAATTTTATCAGCTAAGATTATTATAATTATTATGAATGGGTACAATGCCCAATTTATAGAATGCTGTAATTAGGAATCTGCCTGTTGTTGTTCTCAATAAATAAATAAATAATCCTAATGATTAGAACTCTCTATAAATCTCTAGGTAGGAATATGTAAAGCTTCTGAGTAGGGGAGGTTTTGAAGTATGTGCTTTACAACTGTGCAGAAATGTAAGCAAAAATATGTTGTAGGACAACTATTTATCCTAGGGAATTGAAACTAATTTGAGAAAAGGACTGGACACACACACACTAGTGAGATATGATGCATTGACATCCATCCCTCCCCAGCCAACCTCAGTGGTGGAGTGGTTAGCACAGTGCACTACAACACCAGGGGTTCCAGGTTTGAATCCCAGCCTGGGCATGAGTGTTCTTTGTGAGTGTCACTTCATCAATTTCATCATATCATTACTCATCCTAATCTTCGCAATTAGCCAAAAGTGGCAGAAAAGTGAAGACAAATACACCAAATCAATCAATCATGATATCCTTCCTCCCAACAAGTGCAATGGGCAAACATACAGAGTGCTGAAATCATGATCTCACCATTGACAGCCAAGGTTTGAGCCCTGGCATGAGTTTTGTTGTTTCTTTGTTGTTGTTTCTTTGGACCATTCTTTTTCGCTGAGAACACCATCACATCTGGAGTGTATCTGGGCATGTTACAATTGTTTGCTGTTCCTCAGTCGCTTGAGTATCACCCAGATGTTATTTTCCAACAAGACGGTGCACCGCCTCATTGGGGTCGGGAGGTTCGTGCTTATCTTGATACGACTTTTCCTGGATGATGGTGCTAGTGTCGTAGAGGTTTGAGCATTTTACATTATACTAAGTAAATCACTGTTCTACCACACAGCAAATTATGAAATAACAATAATGTATATAGTTCAAAATCACAACACTGTTCTCTGATGAGTATACTTATTATTTGCATTGAATAAATACATTAAATAATTCACCAATTACTATGATTCGAACAATATGCCAAAAACGTTCTTGTTATCTCTCTTCACTTGTTTCTTACAACTGGTTGCTACGCAACAAAACAGTATGCTATGACATTTCTTTCTTTTTCTTTTACCCAAGAAGTGATTATATATTTTACAATTTGAAAACAGTCACAACATTCTCCCTCCTTCGGAGAAAAATTTTAGAACATCTGTTTTAAAATTTTTAGATAACATGAAAAACTACAAAGAAAACAAACTTTTTCATGACATACATATTGTCATTAATTAACACAGAAAATATTTAAAACATATTAACATTTCTTATTAAAAGGTTGTTGAGATCTTTTGAAATTACTTAAGTTTACATAATTCGTCCTTTCTTTCCTGACTACAATTGAATTTCTTTAAATTGGATACATTATGTGTTTGTACAGTTCCCTTTCCATCCAACGATAACAGTTCACAACAGTTACCATTGGTTTCTTTAACTAAATATGGACCAAGCCACAAGTCCATAAATTTGTGTATTCGTTTACACTCAGCACTGCTTTGTCCATGGTTTTTGACTAATACTATATCATTTTTCTCTATCCTTGTGTATCTATCACTAGTTTCCTTAGGCTTGATTTTATATTTTTCCTTCAAACGAGATTTGGCAATTAAACATTTATATTTCCAAGGAACTGCTTTCAATGTCTCAGGCCAATCAATTTGGTTTAAAACAGGATCTCTTATTTCGTAATGCAAAAATAATTCATTTGGAGTGTATCCCGTTACTTCAGATACAGAGTTATTTAAAAGTCCTAAAACAGAACTTAAATATTTTGACCAATGTTCATGATTTTTGCTTATGTAGAGCCTTAATAATCTAATTAACTCCTTGTTGTATCGTTCAATAGGATTGGCAAACGGAGAATAAACTGAAGTTGTGATATGCCTTATTTTAAATTCTTCCACAAACGTTTTCCATTCTTGTGACTTGAATTGCGAACCATTATCAGACAGTAGACTATTACATACAGGATAATGATAAAAATATTGCAGTTTAAATTTATTAATTACTTCTCTAGATGTTGCTTTCCTTAAAGGATATGCCATAAGAAACTTAGACATTACATCTATTACAGTCAATATAAATGTGTAACCTTGAGATTTCGGAAGTGGTCCTATCAAATCAACTGAAATCAAATAATGTGGACTGGTAGAATAAACGTGTAAATCGTCCTTTTCATTTTTCAAAACAGCTTGTTTAGTTCTGGCGCATGTTAAACAATTATTCAAATACTGTTTAATACTGAAGTTCATCCTTGGCCAATAATATAATTTCTTACATTTACTGAAAACCTTTCTATATCCAAAATGTCCTTGCAAATCATGCACTTTATGTAAGATTTTCGGTATTAATGAAACTGGCACAACTAATCTCCAATTATCTTCAGAAAAACATTTTAAAAATAAAATGCTATCTTGGAAAGCATACCGAGTCTTACAAGACTTGGAAAGATTTCCGTTCTCTATCTTCTGAATTAAAGCACTACAATATGCGTCACGATGTTGAGACTCCTTCCAGAATTCCAAAGTATCTTCTTCAATAATATCCAATTTTAAGTTATTAATAAACAACTCGGATGAAGAAATATTTCCTGTAGTAGTATCGGGATATCGACTTAATGTGTCAGCCGCTTGATTGTTTACTCCCGAAACATGGTGGATATCATAATCAAACCTTGCAGTTTTAAACACCATCTATTTAAACGTGGATTTAAAGTTCTTGCTGACTCCAGCCAAGAAAGAGATTTGTGATCTGTGAACAAATTAATTTTAGTTCCGGCTACATAAATATAAAATTTCTCAAAAGCAAAAATAATTGCTAAACATTCGATTTCATGTGTACTGTAAGACAACTCATTACCACGAAGAACTCTACTTGCATATTGAATAATCCTGGGATTATCTTCTGGTGTCTCTCCATTTTGCCATAAAACACCTCCAATACCTTTCTTTGAACCATCTACATTTATGTTAAAAGGTTTAGAAAAATTAGGCTGTGCTAAAGCTTCTGGAGATATAACCAAATCACGTAACCTTTCAAAAGCTTCTACATGCACTTCCTTCCACGTCCAGAGAATATTCGACTTTAGAAGTTCATAAAGCGGATGGGCAACTTCTGCAAATTTATTCACGAATTTTCTTCTCCAGTTAACTAAACCCAAGAATTTTCGAAGTGACCTTTTGTTATTTGGTGTTGGAAAATTTATTATAGCAGAATTCTTGCTACTATCTACCTTAATTTCATTTCCAGAAACAATATGTCCAAGGAAAGCAATTTCTTTAGAAGCAAATTTGCACTTTGAAAACTTGATGGACATATTAACATCTTTCAATTTTTGCAGAACAGCTTCCAGGTGTGTTAAATGCTCCTGCCAAGTTTTACTAAAGATCAAGAGATCATCTAAATAGCAAACAACAAAGTTGTTGAATTCTCTCGTGAAAATTTTGTTCATTCTGTCTTGAAAAATGGACACAGCAGATCGTATGCCGAAGGGAAGATATCGAAATAAATATTGTCTACCACGATATGAGAAAGCAGTATAAAGATGTGATTCTGGAGTTAATGGGATCTGGAAATAGCCACACGATAAATCAATAGAAGAGAAATATTTTGATCCCAAAAATCGTTGTAACATTTCATGAATTGGTTCAACTCTAACTTGAGGACTGATGACATGCTTATTCAAATTTCTAAAATCAACTACTGGTCTCCATAAACCACCTTGTTTTGGCACAATGTGTAGAGGATTTAAATATGGGGAAGATTCTTGATATACCCCAACTTTCCCATTTGGCGAGTTCTTCTTCTAAATTCTTTCTCCTAGAAATTGGTATAGGATAAGGTGCCGTGGCAATAGGTACGTCACTGTCTAACTGTATCTTATATGGTTCTACCTTGGCATGTCTTGGTTTGTCAGAAAATTGTTCGTGATAATTCCATAAGAGTGAAAATAAATCACGTTTCTGTGAGTCACCGATATCTTCAATTGCAAATACTTTCTCGTGAATATCCCTCTGGGAAGGCATATAATTTGTTTCAATATCTAACATATGTACATATTTTAACATTCTACATGACTGGAATTTATTCTCAGTTATGTCAGTATCGTGCTTGACATCAGATACAAGCTTGTCAGATTCAACACTTATCGTACTAGAATTCTTATTATCTAATGTTGTACACACTTGCTTTCCTGATGAAGTTATTAAACTTATATTCTGATTCCTAAAATCCACAATTGCTTTGTACTTTCGTAAGAAAGGAACACCTAAAATAATATCTGCATTAAGTTCTTTTAAAATGAAAAATTCCATTGGAAAGTATTCGCAGTCAATCTGAATATTTATCGTCTTACAACCGACAATTTTGCACCTTTTATTTCAAGCAAATCCAGATAGTCTAATGTCATCCACCTTGTCCAACGTAAGATTACCAATACATGATGATATCTTACACCAAACCTCATAATTCATAACATTTGCTTGACTACCACAATCTATTATACAAATGAAAGGCAATTGACATATAATTCCATGTACAATTGGAACTTCTGTTAAAGGTACAGGAATATCTTCATCGTTAATAACCCAGTCAGGTTCTTCCTCAAACCATTCTAACAAAAAATTAATTTGAAAGTTACTTAATGCATTTTCATTCGAAAATTGCATAGCATCACAAACATTAAATAAATCATTTGACTCTTCCTTGTGCCTCTTGTAGGTGGTGCAGAGGGAAAGAGGCTCTTCCGACTGCCACTTTAATTTAAAGTAGATTGCCTTTCCAACTGCTGTTGCCTAGCATCATTAAATTGTAAAGACTTAACACCAGAAGTTGGATTTTGAGTCAAATTAGGATTTACACCAGTATTAGATGTACTCGTCATTATATTACTTTGCATATTGCTGGGCTGATTCCTCATTGTATCACTCACCACTGGCACATCTCGATTTTGTGGTGGACAATTTTCGTAAACAGAGGGAAACAAAGATCTGTTATTATTATAGTAACCATTCCTAGAAAATCTGTAATTAGGCTGCCTAAAATGAAGACCATTATCTTGTCTGGAATTCTCATTCGGGATATTTCTATTATTATTACGGTAAAACCTGCCAGTATTGTAAAAATTCCTAGGAAACATCTGATTTCTATTCCGTCGGAAATTTCCAAAATTAGTAGCATTACTTTCATTATATCTTGAACTCATAGATTGGTTTACATTGTCTGAACTATTTCCAACAGAGGCACCCAAATTATCAGAAGGCAGAGTTTGAGTAGAAGAAGAACTAGTACTTCTTGCTTGTCGAATATTTACTTGTCGTACATTTAATCTTTGATGTTCATTCTTCTTAAGACCTTTGTTAGACTTGTCGCAATCTAAATCTTCAGGTAAATACATAAGTCCTTTCCTACTAGTTCTAATAACATCTAATTTACGAAGCATATTTGTAAGCTGATCCATCGTCTGAACACTATGACAAGCGATATTGTTAGCAACATTATCAGGCAACTGGCTCATTATCAATTGTATAACATCAACATCATTCGGATTGTTCACTAAATTACAATATGTGGAATGTATTTTTAGTGCAAAGGTTTCTAAACTACCATGTGCATTTTGGTCGTATTTTTGATTCCTTAAAACAGCTAACTGTGACTGTAACATTTCAGGCGAAGCAAACTGTTGAATAAACTTACTTTCGAAATCAGTGTAAGAACAGAAATATCTTTTGTGTGTTCTAAACCAATAAGCTGCTCGATTTGTAAAACAATTCTGAATGCTTTGCAATCGTTTATCAGCAGGTACTCCTATCAGATCTAATGTTGAGTTTAATTGTTCCAAGTATTCTCTTGCAGATTGCTTTTCAACTCGACCTGAGAACTTTGGTAATAAAGACAATTCATTTAACTTCAAATGTCTATCTTTCCTCATGTACAAGGGCAACGAATCAGAGTTCGGTCTTGTATTACAATCTTCTTGAAAATTATGTGCATCCTTACAATTTTCTATTCCATTCACAAATGCACTATCATGAATGTTTGGTGACTGTTGATTACCAGCAAAATATGTGCAAGGGTAAGAACGATTAAACAGTTTCCTTCTAGACTCATCGTTATTATTATGAGAATTAAATGCTCTCTGTGTATTATTCATTCTTGAAGCTGTGTTATCAGACCTGTCTGGATTAATTTGAGTATAATTAGTAGAACCGGAACACCAAGTGCAAGGATAGTTTGTGTAATTCAAATTACAATATCCTCCATAACTGCGGAAGTCCTCTGGCCTACCTAACATATTTGATGTTGTTTCAGGAAATGCGTTATTCGAGGAAACATCAATGTTATTCTCAGTTTGTACTCTGTTGTGTTTGTTTAAAATACAGCTAGATCTATTCATACAAGAGCAATTAGAATTTTCTTGCGTCTTTCTAGCATTATGTAAACTAGATTGTTTGCGATTTTGCTTCCAACTTACATGCTTAAGATGCGGTTCCCTTACATAAAACGTCTTTACTTTAGTAGTATCCGTAGAGTTAATAGAACTTCCATCTGAATCACTCAAACCAGAATCATGATTATGCCCAGTTCCAGAATCACGCCTTACATTTAATCTTCTCGATTGGCGATTTGCAACATTATCAATACCATGAACTTGAGTGTTCGTATTAGAATATTTGTTATGAGAAGTACCTGTAACAGTACAATCAGCACCACCATAATTTACATTAACTGGTTTCTGCATATTATTCTCAATGACATCAACACGCAATGCAAGCTGTTTCAAATTATTATCGTACTGATTAACAATTTCGAAACACTGTGAAACCTTGGAATTGAATGTTTCAACTTGCGAACAACAATCATCAAATCCACATTTGAGTTTACCTATATCGTCTTTTGCACCTTTCAAAGAACCTTCAATTTCATTTCTTTGTTTCTCACGAAGATCTTGTATACTAAGAATGTCTGATATTTTACAGTCATAATTTCGCATGCTTTCTTGCAACTTCTGGTTTAATTCTGCATTTGAACTTACACACGTTTCTGCTAAAGATTCGATTCTTATTGCTACATCAGAAGCCAACATGTCTATATGGTTATTAACCTGCTTAAAATCAAAATTCATAGATTCAATTTTAGACTGTGATTCGACATTGGAAGCTTCAATTTTGGATTTCAACTCTTCGTTGGAAGCTTCAAGCTGAGATTTTAATTCTTTGTTGGAATCTTCAAGCTGAGATTTTAATTCTTTGTTTGAATCCTCAAGCTGAGATTTTAATTCTTTGTTAGAATCTTCAATATGAGATTTTAATTCTTTGTTGGAATCTTCAAGCTGAGATTTTAATTCCTCGCTGGAAGATTTCAATTCTCTATTGGAAGATTAAAGCTGAGATTTTAATTCCTCGCTGGAAGATTTCAATTCTCTATTGGAAGCTTCAAGCTGATATTTTAATTCTTTGTTGGAATCTTCAAGCTGAGATTTTAATTCTTTGTTTGAATCCTCAAGCTGAGATTTTAATTCTTTACTAGAATTAACTACAATGAACTGAATGTTCTTGATTGTTTCTAGCAGATCGTTAAAATTAGGACTAATTCTCTCTTTGTAAGCTGACAATTCATATGGATTATAGCTAGGTTCACACAGTAGCGAAGCGTAGTCTTACGAAGGAGGCAAGCAATGTTTCAGTACAACAAAACATGTAGTACAATGGCACGCCAAGAGGGGGATTAAAGGTTTATAGCCTCATTGGCCCGGTCGCTGGATTTGTCAAAATATCATAATAAAATGACGGTTCTAAAAATAAACCATATGATCCTCAAACGTCACATTTACTTTCGAAATTCCAGGTAACGTTATTCGTATGGTAGTAAACGTCTTACATATGCGAACTTTCCGCATACGACTAAAGGGGTACGTAATTTCTTATTTATTTATTAGTACTTTTATTTGTTCATTATTTTTTAATGTGGGCAAACGGTGACCAATTTAATTTCAAACCAAAGAAACACATGCATAGACGATGTACTCACCACAATAAATTCCAAACTCCTTTGCA
Organism: Lepisma saccharinum; assembly: GCF_977018435.1. Classification (NCBI taxonomy): domain Eukaryota; kingdom Metazoa; phylum Arthropoda; class Insecta; order Zygentoma; family Lepismatidae; genus Lepisma; species Lepisma saccharinum. Next base: position 36,980,390 of record NC_139230.1, read on the forward strand.
TATATAGGAAATTTCCCGCTATCGAACAATTCAACAAATCTTAGGTCCTCAAGGTTCTCAAAACGTGAAGACACTCCCTCGCTCTTTCCACAACTGGAAAGCATCCACGCAAGATCACTTTGGAAATCTCTGAAACGACCGAAAGTGATACCAACCTATTTCCTTAATTTTATTCATCATGGTAAGGAAAGATATATCAGTTTGGAGATAGAAATTAAGCGATGGAATCAGAATCATTACAGCAGAAAGAGTATATACATAATATTTAAGTAATAAAGTGAAATACAGAGGCGTGTCCGTGGCCGGGGGAGGGTTGCCCCCCCCCCCCTTTGGCCCAGTATTCCTATGGAAAGGAAAGTCAAAGGCAGGAAAAGATGACAAAATGAGGAGACTACTACAAAAAATCCTGGGTGCACCACTTGTGTCATAATAATAAAACTTAAAACATGTTCTTGTGTTCATAATATGTACAATGTATACGATTTAATTGTGCTGTGTAAATATCAGTAGAGAGTTCTTTTTAGATAGCTTTATTTTCACCCCAAGTTTTATTCAAAAGCAGTCAATTTATTGAATGTGGTTGTAAAATTTGTGAAACAGCTCACTTGAATTACTGTGTAAATAATTTGGCAGTTGCAAACACTGGTGCGGTCAACACTTTTGACGTAATTTGAGCTGGACCGAGCTGGACACAGGGTGCAGACCAAGGTCCGTCGAATCTTCCCTCCCTCCCTGGGGAAACTCTTCACGGGGGCGCAGACATTTCACTTACTGGAAACACAAACCCCCGCCCTTTACCATCTCGCCCGAACTCCCAATATCCATTTTTTTTACGCGTTTTACAATTCGCGAAATCTAAAATAAATTGTAATATAAAATTTTATATATATATATATATGGAATTTAGAACAATGATAATAACTTATTTTAGTTATTTTATGACTAAGAATTATTTTTATATTCGCGATCTTGTTTACGTGTTCATGAAGACAAATATTCTTTACTCATAGTTTTTGGTGGCAATATATCCTTCTGCTTTCGGTTGAGCTCGGCTATTTTCGGGAATAACGCAAGCTCAGCAAGCAGAGCTTTTGGTGTAAGCGTTGTGGACGGGTTCCACTCGAATTTCATGCTTCGCCATGTGACTCCTTCGGCTGCGTTATTTTCCCGCAGAGCAGCCGCAAGCATTGAGGCTGGTGCTTGCGACAGAGCTGCTGAGGGAGTTTGCGGCCGTAATTTTTCGTGAAATCGAGTGCGATGGAAACGAAATAAGGCTAAAACATTAAGTACATTAAATGATATTCGAATAATGCAAGCAGTGCTTGCATTGCTTGTACTATATCTTCGCCTCTGGGTTCACAAGATTTACAAAAGTAATTCTCTACCGTAGTAGAATAAATAGAACAATGAACAAGTGACAACTTGAGACAAGAAAAGTGAAACCATGAAAGACATTTATAGCACTGAACAAATCTGATGTCAGCTTTCGTATCACCACAACATTCCACCTTGCGAGTACTGGTATCAGTCTTATCATCAGAATTAACTTCTTGACCTTGAACGTTTGTAAACGTTGCTAGATGTGTGCCCTCGTATTGCATAGCAGTTTTCTTTCTGCTACGAGATTTAGATGAATCTCTGGAAGACATTTTTTATTAACGAAAATAAACTTACACACACTTAAATACTTGAATGTCAATCAAATGCAGTTAGAATTCGCTTCAATCCCAGACCTACTGAGATTATATTTCACATCATTTATCCGAAGAACTACTTAACTTCAGAGTCCTGTCACATGGTCGCCACTTTTTGCTAGTGTCGTAGAGTTTGAGCACTTTACATTATACTAAGTAAATCACTGTTCTACCACACAGCAAATTATGAAATAACAATAATGTATATAGTTCAAAATCACAACACTGTTCTCTGATGAGTATACTTATTATTTGCATTGAATAAATACATTAAATAATTCACCAATTACTATGATTCGAACAATATGCCAAAAACGTTCTTGTTATCTCTCTTCACTTGTTTCTTACAACTGGTTGCTACGCAACAAAACAGTATGCTATGACATTTCTTTCTTTTTCTTTTACACAAGAAGTGATTATATATTTTACAATTTGAAAACAGTCACAATGGATCGGTCGTGATGGGCCGAAAGCTTGGCGTGCATGCTCTCCTGACATAATCCCATTAGATTTTTTTCTATGAGGGTTATGTCAAGGACAATGTCTCCACAATCCCATTAGATATTTTCTATGGGGTTATGTCAAGGACAATGTCTATATAACTCCTGTATCAGATCTTGCAACTCTGCAACAACAGATAACCACAGTCATTACATCGATCCCTCCTGTGGTGTTGGCTAATATATGGACAGAAATTGAATATCGACTAGATGTACTTATGTGCTACCAAGCATGCTCACGTGGAGATTTATTGATGTGTTTCCTGTTGCCCCTTCAACTTGGTTACTTTTCCAACATTTTGGCACCACTTTCACATCTCTACCTTACATAGCGGATATGAATAAAGATTGTAATCAGAGAAAGAGTTTTCGGACACCCTGTATTTCCGGAACTAAGAACATTAGAGGGCAAATGATACCTCGTTTTGTTCAGTATACTTTGGGCTATAATCCTGATGGGAAAAAAATAAATTTTCCATAATCAATTAAAGGAAGAAGAAAAAAGGAAAAGTAACTATGTTTTTACAGGAAATTTGAAATTCGCCGAACCCCCACGCAGGCTACACCAGGACGTGAATCTTGAAAAGGTACCAGCATAATGCCTGGTATCTTTGCCATCTATGTGGAAAGAATTATGCACTTATTCCTAATACATTTGCAAGAAAAACATTTTTTCAATGCACTAATGCCAAGCATGTCTTCAGCATGAATATTTTAAATTCTGCATGATTCTAAATAAAATTTTATATTTCTGGAACTAAGAATGTTCGAGGTACAAATGATACCTCGTTTTGTTTAGTATACTTTGGGCTATAATCCTGATGGGAAAAAAGAATTCCGCAATCATTTGAAAGAAGAAGAAAAAAGGGAAAGTAAATTTTTTAATACAAAATTTGAAATTCATCAGACCCCCACACGGGCTACGCCAGGACATGAATTTCCAAAAGGTACCCGCATAATGCCTGGTATGTTTGCCATTGATGTGGAAAAATTTACACACTAATTTGTAATACTTTAGGAGAAAAATAATATTTTTCAATATAGAGCAAAATAATTCGAAGCTACAAAAAATAATCCTTGGGATTCCACAACCAGTAGACGGAAAATTGTGTCTGTGAACAGTAGCTGGAAGAAGTCGAGGGGAGATGAATTTGCATCCATGGGGGCAGTCACACCATGGTTACCTGTAAATGGTAGGGGAGTAAATTGTTGGTGCCATCCAGTTGGTTTTTGCTAGGTCGAGTCATCAGGAGCAGTAGCTTTCATCATCCAAAGATCCACCCTGAGTCCCCTCTGCCTCACTGGAGTCACTCCTCAAAGTCAACAGGTCAGCATTGTCTTAGTCTCCCCCTTCCAAATCCATACCTAATAACTTATTGTCAATTTCACTCAGTGACAAACTGGGTCCTCTTACCATCTTATACACCAGTTACTCTTGTTGGGAGGAGAAAGAATCATCTATGCCACAGCTTGCTGCTGGTCACATGCCACAAGCTGGGGAACACACACACTGAACGAAAGTTCAAACATGAATAATTTCAATTCATCCAACTAGCTTTGTTAGTGTGATACCCCCCGTGGACCACCAGAAACAAGGCAAATTATTCAACAATACTTCCTTTGTAATCCTACGGTGCAGTTTCGTGAAACAGCAAAGAGCAGTCGGCTGTTTTCCCCTTTGTTGGCAGCTGCAGGCTTTTGACTTTGTTTCCCTGCTGCCTCTCCCTTCCCCCTTCCACTGCCCCCACCCCTTCATTTGGCACCAGGAATGTCGGAAGGTCGTACTTCTATTGCCAAATGTGTGTTTTGAAACACCAAAATTGAGAAAGAATCAATGTTTTCAAAACCAATGAAAAAAAATCGAAAGAAAAAATCACAATTTTTCGGACATCACCACCCCCCTCCCAAATAGTAACAATGAAATTAAACTTTACTAATTGTTAATTACATATCTCTAGACTCATGCAGAACTCAAAACATGTATCTCCAATCATTACTCAAGTTACAGTATGTTAAAAAAGTAACACTACGAGAAAAAGCTGCTTGTGACACTGGTGTCACAAGCTGTCCTTAAGGGAAATACCTGCTGCAACACCCATGGCACGGTCCATCCTTTAAGGGTTAAATTTAACTGACATTTGCTATATATTATTTCTATTCGAAAATCACTTTTTCCTCAGAAAGTGAGCGAGTGTCACATACTCAATTGTTTTTGGAAGTGATCATAGAATTGTAAAACAGACACTATTTACATACATGCCACTTTCAATCCTCAAATGGCAGAAGTAAAGTTTATTATTGATGAAAAAAACAGTTTTTTTCATAATTTCTTCTTCTCCTTCCAATTTATGAGGACATGATGGAAAAAACGAAGCATGATTCATAACTTGACTATTCCTAGTTTCCAAGATATTAAAGTTTATTTAGAACAAGGGACATTTGCTGTATAAAAGGTATGTTTACTTTCTCAAAAATTATTATTTTCTCAAAGTCAAAATGACAAGTACTAATATTTTACATCAGCGAAAAATAAAGCAGCCAATATTTTGGTAACTTCCAATCCTAAAGTGTTGACACTGTCTCTGGGTGACAGAGTCAAGGTCAATTTTAAAAAAAAAATCTTATATTTTCATCATCATCTAATTATTCAAGTATATGAGCCATCTATAGGCCTCATCTAACATCCTCAAGGATGTTTTAAGGGTTAATATATTCACCAACATGTGGATCAATGTTTATGAACCTTCAACAAACATAAAAACTGAAAAATTATTACAAGCATACAGAATAACATTTCTATGACTAGTACATCATAATCTACTGTAGTTAATACAATCACAAACTAATTCTAAAATAAAAAGAACAGAGAACTTACGTGCTACCCTTGTATATTCATAAACATATGTGGGATATTTACATGAAGGCTTAGGGAATGGAAATGGTTTCCTGAGGACAGATGGAAGGTAGTGCATAATCTTGGCTGGATTTGTGAGGTCCCATGCAGGCAGTTTTACAATCCATTCTGGTATATCAGGTTGAGGTACAAGGTTTTCTTTCTTAACGAACCTGGGGGAAGCATTTACTGCGACCTTCTCTCTTGCTTCTTGTAGTAATTCATCCAATCTTCTTTTAAGCCAAGGATTTTGCTTATAATACATCTTCATGTCAGAATGCTGACTAAAAAGCACTTCATCATCATGCTGACCTAAAAACAGAACATAGCGTAACAGTTCAAAAAGGAGCCAGAAATATACTGGCAAGCAAAAATCATGCCTTATTATACAAAAAGAAAAGTCTTACTTTTTGTTTGAGCTCAAGAAAGTTAGTCTACAATTTAATGTAAATTACATCTATGTGTGTAGATTAAAATATATCTGTAAATGTCCAAGTTCAAGCTTTTCCAGTATTAAGTTATGGTCATTTGTGAGTGAAATAAAATAATTACAATTAAAAGAGAAAGAACTGCATGTATTGACTACTAAACAAACTAGGATTTGCAGACATTCAGTGTTTATGTTCATGCTCTGTTTAATGTTTAACACAATTGAGAAGCCCACTTCATGTGAAATGTGGTCATTATGTCACTTCTTGAATGCAAGGAACATGAAACCAAAAAAAAAAATTATCATCAAACTTTGTGAGGTGTATGGAGAACATGCCATGACCAATTCAATGGTATAGAACAGGTGTGACTATTCAGTGAAGGACACAGATATGTGCATGATGATCTGATGGTGGTGATGATCGGTTCTTTGATGTCTGTTAAATGATATCTGTGGGCAGGGGCGCCGACTTGGCAAAATTATTGGGTGGGGGGGGGCCTCTGATCACTGAAATAAATTAATGAAATGACTCACTCTCCCTTTTTTAAGTTTTGGCCTCAGTGTTCGAAATCTCATAAAAGCCCATGAATTAAAAAAAAATATCAAAATTGTTATTCACAGTTCGATTGCAGAATATTAATTTCCACAGATGGATATGTCACAAGTTTCGTCAACCATGATAGCAAAATATTCCCGACTTTTAATATCTGCTACCATGGAGCGCAAAACATATTTCCCTAATATATCAATGATCTCGTTCTGAATGTCATGTGAGAGCCATTTGTAGCTCGAACTACCCTAGTTCATGTACATCGTCTTTTGAAACTCTTTTCAGTAAAAATTTTAACAATACTTAGTATATAGTAATAAGTCATGTGTTTTGCTGTCTCTGGTCATAGCCCCCCTCCCCCAAAGTTGATGGTTTAGCAGTCTCAGCCCCCAAAGTTGATTGTCTAGAGTCTAGAACATTTCAAATGTATATTTAAAGTTAAGTTCATGTGGCACAATTCAGAGTAAACTTTACAAGAGAAGCAAAATAATACATTAGATCCTCTTAAGCAAAATTATTTGTTGGGGTTCTGCCCCCATATCGTTAACATTGTGGGGGCTTGAGCCCCCCCCCCCAAGCCCCATGGAGTCAGTGCCTATGTCTGTGGGGCCTTTCCTTGTGCTGGCAAGGCATTGATTGGACTCTAAGTGTCTGGTTCATGGTAATAGAATCATTTTTGCAAGTTTGGAGCATGAAGCCCACTCGATCCTCATTGTGGCACTGCAGGATATTCCTACTCACATCCTGACATGCATGTCTTTGCACTGCACCTGACACACCCCTTCCTCACTTTAACATGCTTGTGTGTGATGCACTGCAGGGCACTTCTAGCAAGTCACACAGACACTTCCATATCTGAGAATGTGATGTACCCTGTTGTCCAGGGTGAGCCATTGCACTTAAGAGATGTCAGTCTGCATTGTCACGGTCACTCTCTCTCTGGATCTTCTCTGCTTGAACATGTATGTACAGCCATGGTGGACCAATTTGTAGGGTATCTTGACTACCATGCAGGAGACCCAGGTTTGATTCCTGGGGTGGATGATCTAAGGTCGGAATCTTTCTGGGGGCAACCTTGGAGGGGGGGGGTGCTGATCACACCACCTCCAAAATGGCTGCGATCGAGAATATGTGGGATCCTACCCCTACATCCCCTAAATGTGCCTTCATGACATGGGGAACTTTACCTTACTTTACCATTTTTCCTGACAGTTTTACACTCTTTTCTGTTATGGTGTTGGTTGGCCGCGGTGACTCAGTCGGTAACATGTCTGACTACCATGCTAAAGGTCCCGGGTTCGATCCCCGGCCGGTTCAAATCCGGGGGCTTTTCTAACGATGGAAGCGGCCCCAGCGCCCACCCAGCATCGAATAACATGGGTACCTGGGGGAAACCCTGGGGGGTAAAGGCGGTCAGGGGCGTGATGCTGATCACATCACCCCCACTCACGACCGGATCAAGAAAGTGTGGTGCGTTACCCCCACACCCCCTATACGCCTTCATGGCATGGTGCTAAGCACAGGGGAGCACTTTACCTTTTTTTTACCTGTTATGGTGTATGCTCTCCACACACTGCCACCAATTGCCTGTGAATCTCTGTGATGACCGAACCCTCTTTCCACAGAAACTATGTCCTCCAGCACAGTGTATAGCACGGTGTTGTGTACAGGTGAAATCTTTGCCTTCACAGAAAAAATAGAATTTCAGTAAAGTTCTGGTGGTGATATGACCTCTGTGCATGGCTGTAAATGTAAAAAAAACTAATAATGTTTACATATTTGTTGAAGGGGAAAGTGGGGGAATTGCAACCACCTAAGGGAGATTTTAAAAATCTCAAGAACTGTACGTAGTGAAACAAAAAGAAAATGTGGGCCTGAAAAAGCAGTTTGTAGTACATCTCTGCGTATCACTTTGCTTCCTGTCGTTAATAGTTATATCTATAAACGTCAAAAAGTAACAATGTGCGTGTGAGCGCAATTGCCCTATTGGTAGGGTAATGGCACTCAGTAATCATCCTAACAGTAAATCAATACTATACTATGTACTATACAGAAACTATATCTTTAAGTACTTATATTTATTAATATGCAGATACAAATTAAATTGAGCAAAATTTTGCACAAAAATGCACACATGGGACGCTTATTATGAGAAACGTCTTTGCACCCTTCATGTTCCCATCACAAACAGCGTGAGCGTCATTATCCGATAGGCGCCATATTATGTTCTTTGTTTCTCGTCTCATGAAGAACCTCAAATGTTTACTTTATAATAATTAAGAAATAAACAGGAGACACTATTATTATATCTGTAAAATTTTCAAGACTCTAGCTTAAACGTTCCGTCTACTTACCTTGCACTTTTTCCTTCCCAATTTTATAAGAAAATATGACAAATTCGTTTTTCGCACCCTGCTTCTTAAAAGTCAACTCCACATGTGCCGCCTTTTGTTTGGTGCCTTGTAGTACTGGGTTCTAGATGTCAGCACAGGTTACTCTTCAATAACACCCTCCGTAACGACTACAGAGGGGTGAGCGCCATTGCCCGCTGAGTGCCATTCCCCCACCTTCCCCTATGTCTCTTCTTTTACACTGTGTCTTTGGGCTATCATGCCAATGAGAATGAATGATTATTAGATGAGAGGATACTCACAAAGTGTCAATGACAGGACTCAAACATGAGACTCATTATGTTTCAGTAAACAGAACATGGCAATTGGCCTGTGGCCCATTATGGCCATTGTTTGTAATCCTGCGTAGGTTGTCAGTGATTTCTGAAGGCATCATTTACCATACAATGATAATTATAAATCAACAGATTAAATCTTGTACTGGGAATTTTACATGTAACAAGAAAACCAAAGCTTATCATTATTACATGTACTTCTTAACAGTTTTTGGTGAAAATAGGACTCACACATTCCAATATTTGAATAAATGATTAACAAATAAACCATTTCCAATGTCCACCAACACAGCAATATTTTTTACCTGGTGTTTAACTTGGGAGTACAACATTAATCTCATTAAACTAGATTAATAGTCACTCTTTCTGTCACGGAGAACATTTAAAATCACCTTATTCCATTTCTGGTAATGATCACACACACCTCACAAATGGCTACTGCGTTATAGTAATGCTTCACTGAAATAAGTAATATCTTTTCTTCATCTTATACTTCAAATCATTTATTTCCCCTGTAACAATACATTGATATTGAATCTGGTCAAGTGCATCTCCCACTCAACTTTTTACAACTGAACTTTGTCCTCTTTATTACCAGGATACAGTTCATTACACAATTACTCTTCAACAAACAATCAACAACTTCCCTTCCAAATTTGCATTTTCCCTAAAAGAGTCTTAGTGGCTGAGCATATTAAGTGGTACACTTTTGATCTCGCCATCAGTCATCCTAATTGCTACAATTAGCCAAAAGTTGGTAAAAAGCAATGCAAAATAACAGCATCCAAAAAATTAAGAACAGACTCCTCTTTAATGTGGTTTGAATTATTATACAAAATTGTGTGGATGGACAGATAAGAAATTTTGGCAACACTGATAAAGTACCAATATAAAATTTACCAATACTCTACAGATACTAAATAAAATTTCAAATGGTCCTTGAAGAAAACTACTTATAATACTTATAATAAATGTCCAGTCTTACCACGGGTGTCAAACATGCTGGCAAGGGAAGTGGCGAGAGGGCAAGTGACCAATCCAGTGTGATAAGAAACACAGCATCTCCTCCCATGATGTAACTACAGCGCCTTGAATAACGTAGTGTGGAAAACGACCCAAGAAACTGGTTCCCCAAGACGATGACAAGTAGATGGCAGTGCGATCGACCCAGGTGCTAATTTTGTTATGAAAGTAATGCGGCTTAGTTAGTTTTTGGAATATATTGTGTAGATTTGTTTCTCTAGAAAGTGAATTGATGGAAACAGTTATATTTGTGGAGTGATTTGCAGTCACGAAATGGCATTAATTTACACAGAAAAGTAACATAAATACGTTTTATGTGCAACGCAACACGAGCATCAACATATCGCATGTGAGGCTAGACGTCAAACGTTGGATTGTGTACACAAGTTTATTTTTGTATACTAATAAAATTGAAATAGTGTCATGAAGGAGAAAAAATGTTTCGTAGCGTACATATTATGAAGTCATTTTCCCAAAATGCAGATATTCGAAAGAATTTAATTTCATATTCCATGGAGTTAAAATAGCCGATTAGGATGTACCTTGTCATCTCTTATCAACAAATTGCTTTACATTCGTGTTGATTGGTAAGTAGAACATTGGAGAAAATATAACTCAACCAACGCGTTGTTTACATTTTTCCAGTAAGCGGAAAACGAAAAGTGTCATATTTCACGCTTGCGAGTTTTTGGGCGGTAAGTTGGACAACACGCGAGTGGATGTAAAACAATCTTTGAAAAATAAACGAGTATTGTCTGTGTGAATTTCCATAAAAATAATATTTGTGACAATGACAATATTAATGAACCTTTCAGGATAATGCATACACAATACTAATTCTCGCAGCAATTGTCATGTTGTGTGTTACAATCCATACCTATGTTTTCTTCCGTATTGTTAATAAAAAACTCAAGGACAGGTCATGATCGACGGTTCATAATATTCTTTAATATTTTCGCGACTACTGTACCAAATATCATAACAATTTTCTGATACAAAGAAATGTTACAAGGAAAAGAATCAGAGATTGCAGCGAAAACTCCATTTACTTCCATTATAAGCAGTCGAACACCAAGCACCAGGGTCAACACCAGCGCCTCTAGCAGATCATTTTCGAGTGGAACCAGCCAGAGAGCGCAGAACCATGCCGTTTTGCATACTACGTTATTCTAGGCACTGTAATGTAACTCTCAACGTCACCGCTGTTGTCTGGTTGGTCTGTGGTGTATTCCCTGCTTCCCACTTTCCTTGCCAGCATGATGGCTGCCCGCCGTTAAGACTAGACAAGAACTATAATAAATGTTGGTTACAAGATGACTGCAATGCAAGAAGTTGCACATTTAGACATGTACTTTCTTTAAAAAGTAGAACATAAAGATTATAAGTAGACCTCGGATTTTTAGGTTCTAAAAACTGTGTGTTTAGGTTCCTAAAATAGGCTCTAAAAATCCAAAAATAGGTTCTAAAAACCTTAAATTAGGTTCTAAAAACCTTAAATGAGGCTCGAAAAATCCAGAAATAGGTTGCAAAAAGACTTAATTTGGTACAAAATTCCTGAAAAATACTGATTAGATACAATCGTTAAAAAAAAAAAAAATCACAAGAATGGTAATAACCAAATATTAACTTTCTAAACAAATTTTCATTTCATATCATTTTCAAAATTTTCTACAAATTATTATAATACTGCACTTGTGCTGTTAGAAAAAGTTACTTGTTGATATGAAAAATGAATTACGTATGCATAATTTGCTGCACAGTATCAGGGTGGCTACTCACTTGGAATTCCTTGAATTCCAAGAATTACACGTGAATTATTGGCTCTGAAAATTATTCATGAATTTTGGCAAGACATTAAATAAGGTTCAAGCGGATGTTTTCTCTATTCCATTCTTTTCTCCGTAGACGTGAAAAATTGCAACTTTTATTAATCCATATACCATTAAATTTATACATGTTTATAAATGTTCTGAGGCAAGTTTCTCTCAGTTTAGCTTTTATTTCATTCATTTTTTTGAGAATGAAAAAGAAAGCTACACAGAAAATAAAACAAAATTTTCTCAATCCATTTACTTTGTTAGTGTATTTTACAGAACAATCTATCTGACAAACAGAAGATTAATACAAAATAATATATCTTGACGTTGATTAGGTAAATTTTTTGTTACATTGGGATCATACAATATTGTCAATATTTTTGTGTATGGAAGGGAGGGTGTCTGCAGGTAACAGTGATGTCCGACATCTTTGTTTTGTTTAAAGCTTTGATAAACATCATATACTTAGAGGGAGGGAAATTAACAGAAAACATGTTTCAAACATGCCAGTCATTGAATTATTTCACCACCAAACCTAGTGAATACCTCTGAGATATAATAATCCTGTAAAACCTAAAAAAAATATAAAAACAAAAAAAAAGAGTTTAATTTAGACACATAAACCTAAAATAGGTTCTAACAAGCAAAATAGGTTATTTTAGGCACTATAAAACTTAGTCAGTTGTTTAGTTTTTTATGAAAAGCTGATATAACTTATTTCTTATTTACCTGCAAAGGAAAAAAATAGGTTAAAAACCTAAAATCCGAGGTCTAATTATAAGATATATATCGGATCGGTAAATAATCAGTAATTTTACTGATAAACTGATATGCCTATATCAGCTGATACCGATAGAGTAACGATTAATGTGTCCCATCCCTACAAAACTGTAAATGGAAAAAAAAATTGGAAGCAATTCTCTCCTTCAGGAATTTCACTTTCATGTGCCTATGCACACAACATGCAACTCACACCTTTGTATACTGGCAAGTCTAGACTGGAAATTCAAAAATGCTTCAGTTTCTAATGAATTCCCACACAATATAACCAGCTCCAAATTAAGTGTGGATATCTTATCCTCAGGGCGGGCCTTTCATCCATCGGAACGTGGCCATTAATATGACAAATGACGTTATCTTGAATTTTTCTGTGAATTCTTGCATGTTGCATTATTTTCAGCTGCTTTATTGGAGATTTCACTTTAAATTGGCCACTGTGTGGAATCTGGAATGCTCTGAATGAATGAATGAATGAATGAATGAATGAACACATTGATCACTTACCTCTATTCCTTTGCTGCTTAAACTCTTTGGCAAGAGTTATCACTCTTGAGAGCTCACGTTGAAGCCATGCCTCATTTTCATGATAACATTCCACTTCTCTAATATCTTTCTTCCTTAATTTCACATCTGATTTCTTGTGAAAGAAATGTTTTATTTGATACTCTCTCAATGAAATATATCTTTCAAGAACATCTTGGAAATCAATGACCTGTAATATATTTAAAATGTAGAACATAAGCAAAATTACTACATGTTATTGGATGAGTGTCCATGTCAAAACAGGCATGTGTTGACCCATAATGACCATATAGTAACTTCAAAATAAGACAATGTCACTTTATATCTTGATCCAGTTACAAAATAACATATTCGAAAATGCAGTATTTCATAAATCACCTTTTGCATAGCATCAAAAATCAGATGAAATGTATATTATCCAAATTCTTTTAGAGAATTTCACAGAAAAGAGTATACATGCCCATTCACGAAAAAAGAAAAAAAAGTCAAAATACAATAAGGCCAAAACTTGATGGTTTGACAATATTTTTAAGTAAAACATTTTAAGCATGCAAGGGGGTGCTGATCAGTCTCTAGCCTTTGTACTTCACCATTATAAGAACTGAACAAAATGCATGTCACCTAAAAGCTTTGTACTTCTATTTTATTGTGTCTAAAAAGATAACATTCTCTGTTTATAACTGATTATGGCAGCAATTGCAATGGAAAATTTCACTCTGGAGGAAAACAAGACTGTGACCAAGTATGTCATTTTGCAACTCATATCTGTGAAGGTTGATTCCATTGTGCAAGAGTTGCACTTGCAAAGCAGTTCTGTGAAATTCTGAGCAAGATGCACAAACTTCTTGGCTCAAATAGTTAACTAATTATGATTTTTTTTATGATCTTGAGACAAAAGAACAGTAAGTGGAGGTATAGTGGTTCACCTCACTTCAAGAAGTTCAAGGTGCAAACGTCAGCTGACAGTGTTCTCGTGACCATCTTCTGGGACAGAGATGGTGCATTGTTAAAAATTACCTTGAGGAAGGTGCAAGTATCACAGGTGAAAATTATGCATAACATCTAGATCAGTTGAGGCAAAAAAACTGAAGTCCATTCGCAGGGAAAACTTCCTTCAGGACAATGTACAGTGTGCAGAGTGACTATTACAATGCAGAAACTGGTTGAACTGAGATGCACTACCATAGATCACCCTGGTTATTCACCTGTTCTGACACACACAGATTACTGCCTATTCCCACACTTGAAAAAGCATTTGAAGTGGAACTGCTTCAGCAGCAGTTCTCTTATGCCAATGCAGCAGCTGTAAGCACACAGGTCCTTTACTGACCACACAACAAATGTTTTTAAGGATTACAAAAGTTGAAGCACAAGTCTCAGAAGAGTGTAGATCTTCAGGGTGAGTGTGTTGAATAAAAATATTAAAACTATTGGAAACCTAATTTCTCCTAGAGAAGGTTACAGACTTATCAGCACCTCCTTGTATAAGCAATAAAGAGTGTTATGATCTAGTATCACACAATAAAATGAAAATGAAAAATAAATCCCACATGGGAGAACTAGAATAGACATAATTTGGGTCACACCTGCCAATGGTATAGAAACTATTCCATATTTCAGAGTTTCTGATGAATGTTTATTATTATGTTTAGAAATTATAAATATTCATCATTCTCTACATTCTTTATAGCACATTTCATTGAAAAATTTGACACCTGCCATTTGCATCTTCTGTTGCACTTAATAATTTTTAAAATACTTCACAGTTCAAGTTAAATATAAAATCCTTACATGTTAGATAGTAAAGACTTTTCTTTTGTTATTGTTGTTAATGTACTTTAATACTAATTTCATGAAAAATACCTTGGCCTTGAGCAGTGGTGCCATGCTGTTACACAGTGTTGATTTTCCTGAGTACGTAGTTCCTATCACAACAATTCGAGCTGGTGGTAGCAAATATGGACAAGGATTTCTCTTGAATTTATCAAAGGTATTCTGAGAGGACATTAAGATCATTTTGTCCATATATCTGCAATAGAATTATTTTAATGATAAAACATGTAATTATGACAACAAGGAAAATACATGTAATTGACAAAATGCTTCCATTTGAAATACAAATGAGAAGTTGATAAATGAAGGGCTCAGGTGTAAAACATGGTAAGTGACATTAAGAAGAAAAGTTATTAGAAGCTATACTGTAGATAAATTGTTTTCATGTTGTGTTTACCAATTTCACAAGGCTTCACTGAGTCTAAAGTAAATTGTATGACATAGCAACTTCACACGAAAATTGGAGGATGGCACATTTTACTTTGTAATTAAAAAATTACCAAAATGTCACCATTTGATCCCTTCAAATATAATCAGCAATTTTCTTCTCTGCTAGGTCTATGATATCAAACGCAGTCTCGAAACATCAGTTATGAGAGTTTAATTTCTTTGCTAGCAGAAATACCAATGAAACAATGTCAAACGTAACCAAGTATTATATGCTATTCTGGCAAAGAGGTGCTAAAGAGCTATGAGAATAATACTGAAAATGTTATATTCAATGCCAATTAGCCCGACCCTGTGGCCGAGTGGTTAGCACATCGCACTGTGATGCCAAGGGTCCCGGGTTTGAATCCCGGTCGGGCTTGGTTGTTTGTGAATGTCCATTCATCAATTTCATCATTTCATCACTCATCCCCATCTTCGCAAATTAGCCAAGTGGCACAAAACGCGAAGTAAAATAAACTAAATCAAATAAAAAAAATCAAATCAATGCCAATTATTTTTTTCCAAATTGATGAAAAAAATCAGTGGTGGTAGGGAGGGAGGGAACAAATTTAGTGAAATTTCAAACTTCAAATATGGAGATTACCTCTAATTTTTCATTGATTTTTAAGTCACTCTTCTACCCGTCTAGGTTAGTTGCAGTGATAAACATAGACAAAAATAATGAATGAGCATTAAAAGAAAATAAAAATAAACTTCTCGAACCCAGAACATCTGCATTCTTAGCCTGTGAAATAAATACCCATTGAGAATAGGGTGCCTATACCATCTGCTTAAAACCGATTCACATTTTTTTCCAATACATAAGGTGGAAATCTAAATTTGATTTTAATAAATAAATTATTGTTTTGTATTTGAAAGGAACTGGATACTGATCCCTCTACAAATTATTTTGTTTCAGATTCAATTGATAAATTAAGAAATAATACAGTGTGATTCTTAATGATAACAATATCAACTGGCAACCTTAGAGATAGAAATGTGTGTTACCAAATTAGACTGCAAAAGTGCAGTGGCATATGCTGGTTTTGATGAATGGGTAATGTTAGACCTGTAATTTACCCACACAAAGAAATATAATATTGACGCACATGTTAGCTAGCAAAATACATTAATCTAAGTGTTAAAGAAAACTTACACCCAGTTACTTGTTAATGAAGTGAATTTCTCAATAACACATTCATGATATTGATAGTAATATTCTGAGGTTAGTTTCTGGCATTTCATTGTGTGTTTTTTACCACATCTGTGATTTCACATAATGGTTGTACAATGGTAACTTTTCTCTTGCATCCTGCGTTTTTAAGAAATGGATTTTTGTGTATGCTGGTGCAGAGGTTGCAGAGTCAGCAGCTTGTAGAGCATTTTGTTTCATATCCTAAAGTTTTCTTTGTGTAAAACAAGGAGAATAAACATGGTGATGGGCAATATCCTCTGTAATATTTATGTATCCCATTGGACTACTTCTCTATGATTTCACGTTTCTCCCGAAATGATCTCACCCAAAATGGTTGCACATGGAAATCTATTGTATCCATTTTCCTTTTTTACTTTGTAAACAGAGCACTTATACAGTGTTATCCAAATCCACTAAATTGACTAATTGATTGATTTGTTGCTTTAAGTTTACTTTATGCACAGTAAGACTAATCAGGACTGGACCTACAGCTTAAAGTGGGATCCAAACAACTATGTGCCTCCATGAGGTATCGAACCCAGGACCCCTTGATTACAAGGGGACAATGTTACCACTGCGCTGTCAGAGAGGCCAAAATCAACTAAAGCCCTAGCACCTAAACAAACAGTAAATGTCCAAATTGTCAAAAAGAATCACCAACTCATCAACCGCATGCATTCAATTCCTCCCACCACTGTTTCCTTGGTGAAATAGTAAGCAGATCACAGCCATGCCAATGGGATTGCTCTTGGTCTATCTTATCAATTCACTACTTATCCTTATTGTTGAAATTAATGTAGAGGCAAGATAAAATGACTAATATAAAAATATTCCTGGCATTATTCTCCTTTAAAAAATATTCAGTTCTGTGAAAGAACTACACTTACTGCTTCTGAAGTTTACAGGAAATGAAAAGATCACATTTTTTTAAAAAATACAAGAAATGAAAAATGCCAGCAAATAATTTGCTTTGAGATTTAATAAAATTTGCTTTATCTTCAATGCTTAGCTTTTAACTTAAGATGTTAGAGTTTTAACAAATTTCTATTCATATAGTAAAAGTCTGTTGTCTGCAAGTGCACTAGAACTAAACACTGGTGAACCATATTACTGCATGTTATTCAGATTTTCCTGTTACTGACACTTTTCAATGCTTTTTCATTATTTCACTTTTCAGTTATTTACGAATCCAAAATTTTCTGTTCCTGGGATATTTTTCCTACTGGAAAGGAAAATCATGGCTTCCACGTTTAGCTAGCACCTACACAAAGAACATGAAGGGAATGACAGAGTGGTAAGAAGGGAATGGTTGCCAACCAAGGGAACAGCAAAGAATCTGAGGTCGAGGGTGCATTGTGTAGATGACAGGCTAGAGTTGAATCTTTCCATAAAGAGATTACACTGGCCATTAAACGAGCATGCTTGAGAATCGGTGTTTCCTTTCCCAGTAACAAGGGATTTAAAGGGAGCCAGGATTGTCTCACTCACCTGTTAGTCTAATCAGGACTGGATGTATAATTTAAACTGGGATATGAACCACTGAGCAATGTGACTTCACCAAGGATACAAACTTGGGACCTTTGGTTACATACTTTGATGGTTACGAACTTTTCAACTAATAACCTTAATTGTAGCATGCAACATCAAATACATATACAGCATGTCACAAAATGATTATTGAAGTTTCAAGTAGTTGGAATATTGCAACAGACGAAGGTGAATGTTTATATCAAACTGGTACAATAAGAACATCTGTGGAAGTTTGCTACCCAGAGTGCTTATCATCAGTCACAGCAGCATAGGTGTATTACAAGATGGCGACTCCCGTGCAGAAGTCCATTTGTGTCAATGAATTTGCCTGCTGTTTCAGTTAAGCGAGCTTCTTGGCAGTGATTTGGAAGTGATCCTCCATCCGATAGCAACATTTGTCGATGGTTTATTAAGTTTCAAACAACTGGAAGCGTCTGCAAAGAGAACAGTTCTGGAAGTCCAAGTGTGTCGAACAAAAGCATCTAGAAGCATTGGACTACCGGATGGATGTGTGCTGTCATGAAAGGTGCACACATTGAACATTTACGAGGTACAGGATGTAAACTTGTTGAGTTGTTGTTTACTCCCATGTAAGCATTGTCCCTGTACCCCACATATATGGGAAATTATACTACTATGAAACCCCTATAATCATAATGGGACATGCCGTATTTTACTTCCAGTATTCCATTCAGAAATCATAGTTACAGAAGGAAATATGCAATTAATGAGTAAACAATGTCAAAGTATGGAAGATAGATGTGCACGACAAAAATGTACAAGGCGTATTTTTAAACTATATTTTAATAAGTAACTTAAAAAATAATACATTCTTACCCAACAGCAAATTCTGATTTTCCTAAGTCCAATCTCCCCCTATACAATGCCACAGGACAGCATTTCTGCCAAGCAGACAAACACACTCTGCAACAGAAATAAATGCAAACTCATTAAGTTCTGATAACGATAAATACTGCTTCCTACATGATAATACTAAAAACAAAAACTGAAATAAAAAAAAAAGAATTATACCCGTCTTGATCTGGAGAGATATTTTCCTTTACATATTTTCATTTATCAACACTTGTGGTTATTCCTTATTGTATTTGCAATGCATCTATGAACCCAGATGAAAGGCAACAGTAAATATGGTAAACATAGCTTTCATTCACTTGGTGTGAATATGTACAAACTTTTTATGTATATATACTGTGAACAGGTTAAATAAATTTTCACCGACTCAAATTTTTTCAAACCTTATAGGCTTTTAATTCCTTGTTACATGAATACTTTTCATTAGATCCAGAAACATCTTACTTTACAAGTGCAAATGAATCTAAGGTACAGCTACATCTCAAACGAGGGTCACTACGAAAGTTTTGAGACAGGCTGTGTTAAGGATCATTGTTTCGCTTCCAAAAAATATGGTCAGCAGCGACATCTTTGCTGATTCCCATGCAAGTGTCAACCTGCTCTGCTTATAAATGTTGCTCTGAGGGTTTCGTTTCTCTCAGTCCATGCGGTTTCAGTCGTCTGCAGTATGGAGCTTTCCATCTAGAGAAACTACAGTCACACAATTATTTCTTACTTCTATTACCAAAAATGGGCCAATAAACAAATCATATAATTTGTAGATAGTTTTGTTTATAGCAGAGCTCTTAGCATGATTTTTAATCATGATTAAATCTCCTTTGATAATTTTTTTTGTACCAGAGCTTGTTTGAACACCTTTAGAATTTCTTCATTGTTTGAGTTTTTCTTTTAGCTCCAAGTATTTTGCCTTCCAGGATAATCCTTCAATATTCTCAGGCCAATCTACAATATTATTTATATTATCTTCAACTTGATTGTGTAAAAATAGTTCCGCAGGTGTAAAACAAATAGATTCAGAATATGAATTGTACAACAATTTGACAACGTTTGTCAAAAATTTAGCCCAAGATTTGTGATTATCCTTGCAAAATAACTTCAGTAAACGCACAATCTCTTTATTATAGCATTCAATTGGATTAGCGTGTGGTGAATATGGCAAAGTAAAAATATGCTTTATGTTCTTGGAGGTAATAAAAGTTTTCCACGCCTTAGATTTAAATTGTAAACCATTATCACTTAACATAAT
The DNA here is from genome assembly GCF_977018435.1 of Lepisma saccharinum. Lineage (NCBI taxonomy): Eukaryota > Metazoa > Arthropoda > Insecta > Zygentoma > Lepismatidae > Lepisma > Lepisma saccharinum. The sequence goes on from NC_139230.1 coordinate 37,000,391, forward strand.
TTGACATGCAGGATAATGATGAAAATACGATTGGTTTAGTTTATTGATAATTTCCTTAGATGAAGCTTTACGCAAAGGATAAACCTTAATAAATTTACTTGCAAGATCCACTATACTTAGCATATATTGATAACTTTGAGAAGCTGGTAAGGGACCAATCAAATCTAATGAAAGAAATTGATGTAATTTAGGAGTTAATATGTGAAGATCTTCTTGTGTGGTAAGTTGCACTCTCTGCTTTGACTTGACACATTCAAGACAATTTCTCAGATATAATTTAATGCTAGCTTTCATGTTTGGCCAAAAGAAAAAAATTGAACACTTTCTGAACGTTTTTGAATAACCAAAATGTCCACATAAATCATCCACAGCTTTTTTAGGTACAAATATTCTCCAGTGATCAGACGCAATAGATTTATAGAATAAGATACCTTGAAGCATTTTAAAATGTCCTCTGATATTGATCTTAGAATCTCCTTTCTTTATCACCATTCTTAACTTTTGAGACTACTCATTGTTCTATTGAGATTGTACCCAATATTGTGGAGTATCTTGGGATAGGAGATCGATATTTGTATTATTAACGTAGAGTTTTGATGTGAATAAATCTCCTTGTGCCCTTGCAGGATATCTGCTTAAAGCATCAGCCACAATATTGGTGGAACCTTGAATATGCTCAACAGTAAAATCAAAACTTTGAAGTTTTAATGCCCAGCAGTTTAGTCTTGGGTTTAAACTTCTAGCAGACTGCAGCCATGAAAGTGACTGATGGTCACAATGAATAACAAATGTTCTTCCACTAAGGTAAACACTAAACTTTTCTACTGAAAAGAGGATAGCAAGACATTCAATCTCATGAGTTGAATAAGTTAATTCTGTACCACACAATACTCTACTAACTAACTAACTCTCTAGCCTTCTTAAACCAGAAGATTCATGGCTGCAGCAATACAGACCTTCCATCTGTTCCTATCTTGAGCAAGATCTATATACTCTTTTCCATTCCTACCAATTTCCTTTAGGTCCATCTCAACGTTATCCCTCCATCTTTGTCTTGGACTTCCTACAGGTCTCTTACCTTCAGGTTTCCTAACAAGAATCCTGTAAACTCTTCTTTCTTCTCCCATTCGTGCCACATGGCCTGCCCACCTAAGTCTTCTTGATTTAATTATTCTAGTAATATCTAGACATGAATACAAGGTTATTATAAATGATTGACCCAATTTCATAAATTCACTGTAGCTTTATTATTTGACATATTGTCAAAAAACTTTGCATAAGTATAGAAAACTCAATAAGTTTTTTTGTGACATATTACAAGTGCTCTATATGTTCCCCCTTAGCAATTCTGCAAATATCAAGTCGATAATCAAGTTCTTCCCACACTCGGTGCAGAATGTCCCTATCAATCCGTTGGAAAGCACTGTTGATGCGAGCTCTCAGTTCTGTTAGGTTTGTTGGTAGCGGAGGCATAAACACTGTATCCTTCACATAACCCCACACAAAAAATCGCATGGGTCAGGTCCGGAGAGCGTGGAGGCCATGACAGGAATTGCTGATCATCATCCCCACCACGACCGATCCATCGGTTTGTTAATCTCCTGTTTAGGAATTCACGAACATCGAGATGGAATTGGGGTGGAGCACCATCCTGTTGGAAGATGAAGTCCACACTGTCTGTTTCCAATTGTAGCATGAGCCAATTTTCCAGCATGTCCAGATACACGTGTCCCGTCATGGTCAGTTCTGAGAAGAAAAAGGGACCATATACTTTACACCTTTGGTGAGCTTCTAATGTGCTGCACGACAGCGTGGGGACTCTCTGTCCCCCAAATTTGCACATTGTGTCTGTTCACTGATCCATTCACAAAAAAAATGTTGCTTCATCACTAAAGATGAGTTTCTCAAAAAAACCATCTTCTTCTTCCATAAGCTGTTGCAACTGTGCCGAAAATTCAAAGCGTCTGACTTTGTCATCAGGCATCAGGGCTTGTAGCAATTGCAAGCGCTAAGGCTTCTGCTTCAATCCTTTCTGTAAGATCTTCCAAAAGATAGGCTGTGGAATGTTCAGCTCTCTGCTTGCTTTGTTCGTCGACTTCTGTGGGCTTTGCACAAAACTCGCTCAAACGCGCTCAACTGTTTCTTCAGTCACTGTAGGCTGACCAGTTGATTGCCCTTTACAGAGGCATCCTGAAGCTGTAAATTGTGCATGCCATCGCCGAATGGACTTGGCAGTTGGCGGATCTTTGTTGAACTTTGTTTGGAAATGTCGTTGCACTGTTACGACAGACTGATGTGAATGAAACTCTAGCACAACATAAGCTTTCTCTCTGCCTGTCGCCATATTGAATAAATGCTCACTGCTGTGCTCTCGTGGCAGAAATCAGAAGCGAACCTGAAAGACAAAAAACTTTTTGAGCTTTTCTATATGTCTAGAAAGTTTTTTTGACAATATGTCAAATAATAAAGCTACAGTGAATTTATGAAATTAGGTCAATCATTTATAATAACCCTGTACAAATTGTGTACTTCTAAATTATGTAACCTTCTCTACTCACCTGTCTCCTCATCCCTTTTAGGTCCAAAGATTTTTTCTATGGATCTTATTTTCAAATACTCTCAATTTATGTTCCTCTTTGAATGTAAGGGACAAAGTTTCACACCCATATAATACTACAGGCAAAATTACTGTTTTGTATATTTTAACTTTTAGTTTCTTAGATATTAAGCAAGAAGACAAAAGTTTATGAAGAGAGAAGTAACATGCATTTCCTGAATTAAGCCTAATTTAAATTTCCTCTTTAATATAATTTTCATTTGTTAATATTACTTCTAAGTATTTGAATTTGGAAACAAGTTCAAACAAGTTATCAATAATTAGATTTTGATTATTACCTAACACTTGGTTTCGGCCTGTAAGCATATATTTAGTTTTCTCTTTGTTAACTTCCAAACCTATCTCTTTAGCAGTTTTTAAAAATATTTTAGCATTCTTCTTAATCGTATGTATATCATCCCCTAATAAGTCTACATTATCTGCATATGCTAACAACTGAGTCGCACCATTTAATTTTAGTCCTTCTTTAGTTTCTTTAACCTTCCTAACAGCATATTCTAAGGCAAAATTAAAAAGCAATGGAGATAATGCATCTCCTTGTTTTAACCCATCATGAATTGTAAATTTGTCAGACACATTAATACCCACACGAATTTTACTTTCTGTTTCACTGGTGCATATTTTTATCATACTAACAAGCTTCTTAGATATTCCAAATTCGACTATTATATAATTTCTCTCTTTTGACTGAATAATATGCTTTTTTGAAATCAATGAATAGCTGATGGACATTTTCATTATATTCCCAATTTTTTTCAAGTGTCTGTCTGATGTGAAAAATTTGATCTGTAGTTGATCTGTTACGTTTAAATCCACATTCATAATCACCTATAATTTCATTAGCATATGGGATTAGTCCTGATAAAAGAATGTTAGATAATATTTTATATGTTGTTGAGAGTAGAGAAATTCCAAGGTGGGGTGTAAGGGGTGCTCCTTCCATGTAGTGCACCCAATAGTCAACCTCACTTCCACGTAGTACACCCTGGACTGCAGACTAACGAGGCTCTGGCGACTGGCCCCATAGCCAGTGTAATTTTGTTTGTGTTGTCCTGTGTTTTGTCCTTATTTGTGTTGAGTAATCCTTTACAGCCTCAGCTTTTAACGAAAGTCAGAATATTTTATGATTTTAGTTATGCAACGTTAGGGTTGTTATGTGTAACGATAAGGGGCTGGACCCCGTATAATTTGGCGGGTGCAAAATAGCCTTAGTGCTGACGCACCCAAAATTTTAAATTCCAAATTCCACGATAATTATTGCAGTTCATTTTATCACCTTTTTTAAACACAGGAACAATTATGGATTCTTTCCACTGTTGAGGGATTTCTTCTTTATTCCATATTAAACAAATTAATTTATGAATTTGACATATTAACGAATTCCCACCATATTTAATTAACTCAGCTGGTATTAAATCAATGCCAGGAACTTTGTTATTCTTTAGCCTTTTAATAGCATCTTTAACTTCAGTCAAGTTAGGTTCTGGAACTAAAGGTTCTGCTGTTTGTACTTCATTTACTTCTGATTTATCTCCTACATGAACATTTATAAGGTCATTAAAGTAGTTCTTCCATCTATTTAGAATATCGCTTGGGTCAGCCAGAAAATCACAGTCTCTAAATACTCTACTAACATATTGTATTACTAACGTTTCATCTTCATCTGATAACTGCCATAAAACTCCTCGAATTCCAACTTTGCTTCCATCAGTGTTAAGATGGAAAATTTTGCTAAAATCCAGTTGAGCTAATACATCAGGAGATGTAACTAGCTGTTTCAAATTATTAAAATCTTGGTGATGATGCTCTTTCCAGTCCCACTTGTTATTTGATTTTAGTAAATCATACAAAGGAGCAGCTATCATTTCAAATTTGTGAACAAATTTTCTCCTCCAATTTACTATTCCTAAAAATTTCCTTAGAGCCTTCTTGTTTTGAGAAACTGGAAAATCCATGATTGCTTGGTTCCTTTCAGGATCAATATGAATCATTTCTCCAGAAATCACATGGCCAAGGAAATGTATTTCAGTTTGGAAGAACTTGCAATTCGATAATTTAATAGACATATTAGCTTTCTTCAGAGTTGATAAAACATAACATAGATGTTCTAAGTGGGTTTGAATTGATGGGGAGAAAATTAAAATATCATCAATATAAACTATCAGGAAAGAATTTGTATGATTGGCAAATATTTTATGCATTCTTTCAATGAACACACTCGCGGCCCTTTTGATTCCAAAAGGTAAGAAATGGAACTCCATCAAAATACCTCTATAAGAAAATGCTTTAAACTTAAACGACCTTGGTGTCAAACTAACTAACTAACCACAACTAAGGTCAATAGATGTGAAGTATTTTGCTCCCTTCAATCTTTGTAGTAATTCTGAGATAGGTTCTACCTGTGTCATCGGAAAAATTACGTGTTGGTTTAATTTAGTAGACCACTGGTCTCCATAAACCTCCCGCTTTTGGGACTATGTGGAGTGGATTCCTATAGGGAGATGTGCTTTCTTGCCGTTTCTGTAATTCCCTTTCCACATCATCTCGTCTAGCATAAGGAACAGGGTAAGTGGGTGCTATTATTGATACATCAGTATCTAATTGTATATCGTAAAGTTCCAAATTTGCTAGTTTAGGTCTGTCAGAAAATAAAACTTGGTATTCCAGAAGATGAAATAACTGATCCAAACAATCAGATGCAATAGTATTGTTCAAGTATGATGCATGCCAAATATCTTCCTCTGAAGCGATGTCAGATTTGTGAAGTGTTAGAAATTGGTAATTTGCAAGAACGTACTATTCCTTTCATTGACGGAAGACTGTCTTCAGATTGCACTAAAAACTGAGTAATTATTTCCTGACCTGATGAAGTCGAAAGCATGACGGTTGCGTTGCAGTAATTTATAATCACCATTTAGCAACATACAGTCCCATGTGGAAAAAAACAACTCATTTGCTATTTGAACTGTTACATATTTGAAACCAATCACCTTTATACATTGGTCTCCTGCAAAGCAAGCTAGTTGTATTCCTTCTAATTGTTCCAATTTTGCTCCTGGTATAATGGAACTTAGAATTGTCCAGATTTTATAATCTAATAGATTACACTGACTTTCAGTATCAATTAAACAATTTAAAGACAGATCCACAATTTTACCTTGTATTTCGGGATTATTAATTTTTGGTATTGGAGTACCGTTTTCTGACATAATCCACTCTGGCTCAGAATTGTACCTTTCTAATGAAAATGCTACAGATAAAACTTTATCTCTGGTAACACCTACAGATTTAATTTTATTATAATCCTTCAGACATTCCTTAACATGTAATAAATAAGGGTTATTAATACTACTACTTAGCCCCTTTGCATTTATTTGTGGCAAGGTAAATCGGAGCATATCACCCTTCACTGCCTTAGTTGCTTAAGGAGTTAGAAAAATGTGCACTTGTGGTAGCAGTAGCAGTTGGAGCTAGGTGTTCCATATTTGCAGAATTACGCTGCAAGTTGGTGCTGCCTACTGTAACACTATTATCATGTGAACTATGAGATGCATTACCATACTCTATTGGTTGTTCATTGAAATTTCCAGTTCTACTATATCTTCTGTTATCAGATGTTGGGATATTGCCACATCTGCAATTTAAATTATTTACGTTATTATTACTTCCTTCAGACCTTACAAACTGCCTTCTTGAGGGATTGCATTCAAATCTTCTGGGAGATAGGTGATGATTTACATTGATTCCTGCATTTTCAGTCTGTGTTGTAGAATCATAAGAATTCCACTCAACATTTACTTGCCGGATGAAGTATTTTGGTCTGTCGAAACTCCTCTTCTTATTAGCCCTGTCATCAGAATCTGTATTATCACCGGGCAAAGATGTGACCGATTACTTTGGGTCACGTATAATAATGCACACGTAAGACGAAAGGGTGATTTCGAGGAACAGGAATTGTGCGTAGGAAGAGTGTTTGGTTTCAGTGAGCATGTTTAGTTACATGTGCTGAGCCATGATCCTAGCAAAGCAAAACAACTAGGACAATGGATTGCATAGTGTCGTAATAGGAGCTGTAACCAGGTGGGTAAGAGACTGAATGCCATTGGAGGACATTGCATGCCATGACTGTGTTAAGACCAATCACAGTCTAAGAGTTGCAATGGGGTGAGTGGTAAAAAGGGACAAAAACAGTTCAGTTCGGGACACAGAAAGATTAAGAACCTACTTCCTCGGTTGGCTGTAGTGCCATCAGACGTCGAGTTGCGAGTTCCCCACGGTTCACCAAAGTTTATCCGAATGTCGTGAAATTACTTTAAAACATGTTGGACGTTAGCTTAAATAGCTAGTAAAATTATGCTTGAGAAGAGTGGTTATTGAAAGTGATTGCTACTACTATAATCCCACACAATATTCTCCGAGAAAGAAAGAAGAAAACAGAACAGTATAAGAAGAAAAGTATACATTGGAAAGTGGAAATACCACGATTTATAGTGCAAAATCTACTGTGATGTAGTGAATATTGGATACGAAGATTTTCAAATATAAGGTAAAAAATAGATGTTATTAGTAGCTTATTTCCTTTTGTGTTAATCTTTATTTACTGTTCACTAATTAACTCACTAAAGACTTGCGAGTGACTGGTCGGTCTGGTGCTATAAACCCAGAGCTCGCAAGTCGAACCTGGTCAATATATTCAAAGCAACAGTAAAATGTCACATCTAATTTAGAAAATAATGTAACCAAAATTAAAAACAAAAAGAGAAACGGTTGTAATTGGTGCCTTTGAAACTCACTAATTTTGTACATTAAACTCACTTTTGCTTCTGACAATAATATCACATTAAAACCATTCACCCTCTCCAAATTAAAAATATTTCCTTTCTATAGCTCAGAGGCAGATCTCAAATATAGACCACTATGAATATTATTCATGTTTATGGAATAAAAGACATGGTAGTATATTAAATACACATAATAGAAGTACTAACTTTATCTGTGAGACTTACTTTCAATGGATCTATTAATTTTGGACTTCATCCCAATTGAATGTTGCAGGGGTCATCGAAATTAATGTTACTATTAAAAGTAAGTCTCGCAGATAAAGTTAGCAATTCAATTACATGTATTTAATGAGAATTTTTGTCAATACCTTACATGAAATTTACCAAATGACATAAAAGATATTTCACTAATCCAGTATAAAATGGCAAATTTTTCATTGAAGAATCTAATTGAGTGGCTCAAGAGTATAACTTCATAACCAACACTCTGTTCAACATTGAGTTAAAATTGGATTCAGTTGATGCACAGTGTAAAATACGTGGTTGCACGACAGTGAATAAAGTTCCTTTGGTGAACATCTGAGTAACCCATACAATGGATGAACTTTAACCTGTGTTTTTCTCGGTTTCATACTTTTGTGGATTTTCAAGTTTTACTCCCAAGCCACTCAACCTGTAACCAAGTGACCACAATATGGTTTACCTTAGAAAAATAAACTGCATATTTAGACATCTCCTTTGCAAAGCCAAGGTATATGAATTATAACTTTATATTGTTATAAATTTAACATGACAAAATTTTGCCCTATATTAAAAATTGTTCATAGAAGTATCAGATTGGTAATATTATCACTAATTTACAGATGAACTGGCATACTGATAAGTGGCAGAGTAATCTGTCCCAGCCTTGGAGTGAAATAAATAAATGTGTGTTAGGGATGTGGTAGATTAATCCGTACACTTTATCAATCAATGATGCACATTGGTGTGTCAGTTTATTGGTAAAACTGCTGATAAATATAAATAGTGCAAAATCTACCATTTTGTTATTTTTATGCGCATATAAGTATAAATCATCTACCCCGTCTTTCTTTAAGTCAAAGTCTAAATAGGCACAGGCTATAGCACTCACAAGGTTACATGTATGAATCAAGGAAGTGGATGAACCATTACTGTTTTTTGTGTAAGATTTGCAATTTCATTCAGATTGGTAGATACAATATTGTCTATTAGTAAATTTTATATTGGTCCATGCGCACATAAACACACTGGATGTCTCACTTAAAAGCTGCCTATTTCAATTAGTTACTACTCAGCCTGGAGCTAAAAAAGGAAAAAAATCAGCAAGTACAAGCACACCACCTCATACATGGGCTGTTAAAAAAAAAGAGATCTGACTTTTGCAAAACAACTTACTTGCTGCAATTACAACATTACACATGTTTGTCCCCTTCTTCAAAGTACTCCCCCATGCAGTGCTCCCATTTTTCTTGCCACTGTTCGGATGCCCTGCAATGCATTTTTGGGGATAGCTCTCATCTGTGTTGTCGCATTCTGATTAATTTCATCTACACTTTCAAAACGACATCCTTTCAAGGTTTTATTCAACTGTGGAAACAGAAAAAAGTCTGAAGAGTAAAGTGGGTGGGGCATGATGGTTATCCTATGAGCAGTCAAAAACTGGCTGACAAGCAATGATGTGTGACTTGATATGGTGCAACACCCAATTCTTGTTTTTCCACAGTACAGGCCTTTTTCTGCAAATAGCAGCATTCAAACGCTTTAAAACTTCAATGTAGAGTTCCTTGTTCACAGACCGATCAGGAGAAAGAAATTCATGAAGAAAAAAATCAAAATCACTTTCATGTTTGATCAACTCATGTGCACTTTCTTCGGTCAAGGAGAATCCTTCCTAACACACTGCAACAATTGTACCCTGGTTTCCAAGTCATAGCCATAAACCCAAGTTTCATATCCTGTTATGATGTTTTTCACGAAGTCTTCATTGGCATTGGTGTAATCAAGCATTTCTTTTCACTAATGTGAACATGGTTCTCTTTCTAGTCATCGGTTAGCATATTTAGCACAAATTTAGCAGCAATGCAATGCATGTCAAGTTTTTCAGTCAAAATTGCATGGCATGATGCTGATGCCAACTTCCTCAGCAACCTCTCTTGACAGTCAAATGATGACTTGCGCAAATAATGGCCTAAACAGCACCATTGTGTTGTTTATCATTTGTTATGTCAAAGTTTGTCCTGATCTTGAATCTTGCTCAATCGATGATCTGCCCTCTTTGAAATGCCGAAACCACTCATGACACTGTGATCGGCTCATTCCGTCCTTTCCAAAGGCTTGCTGAAACATTTTCCATGTTTCAATTCCTCAGTTTACAGAAAAATTTTACACAAACAAGACTCTGTTAGGTCTTTCATCTTCACTGTAAGCGAACACGACTGCACATGTTTATTTTGGTGACTAACTGGGCTACTTGTGACCATACCATGACACAGTGTGTTTCTCAAGATTGTCACTCGAGAGCGCCACCTGCCGGAACTCACTACAAACAATGGTTCGCATGTTCTGACAAAAGGCTGCTCTCTCTTTTTTTTTTTTTTTTTTTTTTTTGCAGTGTATGTACATTATTATTATTTATTATTATTATTAATATAAATAAAAGCAATCCACTTGGAAATATGTTCCATTAGTTGTGCAGACAAGTTCCATCTGAGAGTTCTATCCACAGATTTCACACTTTCAATTAGTATGAATCAGCCTGGTTAATCTGTACTCAAATGACATCTGCTGATAATGGCAAATCAGCAAATTTGTTGACAATTGTATCAATCCAATATTTCTGTAGCCAGTAATTGTATGCTGTTAATGGATATACAGGTGTAATTCATGTACTCTGTTTCTGTATAATAGATTTCTCAATACACAGTCTCTTTTCTTAAGGCAAAACCAAAACTGCATACAATCACAAAGGCTATGATTGAATAATTCAAAATTCTTCAAAAAAAAAAAAAAAAAAAAAAAAAAAAATATTTGCCATCTTATATCACATCTGAACACTAAATGGAATATTCTTTATTTTGATACTGGGTAACTATATACCAATACTCAATCAAAACAGAGGGTTCTGCAGATTTTGCACATATGATGGTTGTAGTTGGACACTTAATTCATGACACCTGATTTTAAAAAGAAAGACTTTGAAGGGATGGTGGTATACTAAAAAACTGACGTACTAATATACACAATATATTTATTAGCACAGACTGTTTTGCACTTCATGATATTGTGGATAGCTATATTTCAATAGATGTGGTCTCCAAAGTATGTCCTTATGTATAATAGTAAGAATCACAATAACAAGAGAAATACCATAGCCATTGTAAAATCATAGATAAAAAGTATAATTTTGCAGGTTTGGTGAGAATGGAAACCCTCTCCAGTAAATAAAAAGGCCCCCTCCCTGCAAATTTCATTAACTTGGCAGAGCATTCAGCCAATAGCTAAGAAATTTCGCAAGCATGTAGAAGGTGTCAACTGAGGGGACGAGGAACCCACAGAAATTTTCATTGATGATGTCATGCACAGATATGCTGTATAAAAGTCTTGACCCATCAGTTTTCTGTAAATGTGAGTTATTGCAAGCTACAGTATTATTTTATTAATTATCAAAATCTCATTCTTAAAATGATAGTTAATTATACCTAATTATACTTCATATAATTGAAAATCAGAAATAAGAAGTAAGGGGCAATTTCAAAATATTAGTATTATAATTTGATGCCCATGACATCCCTTGTAAAGTTTAATATCCCGCCAGAGGAAAGTGTCCGAGATTCAACACTGAATGTGTTCATAACCACCACCATACCTCAACGACATGATCTAATCCCACAGTCATAAGTGAACAGTGAAATTCAAAACATAAATAACCAGATAGAGAGCACATTCAAACACTTTGCAAATGTAACTGTAGTCCACCTAAACACCATGAGAAGAGATTGCCATGCAAGACATGGAATGAATCCCAACAGAAAAGGGAAGAAGTACAATGCCAAATGATCCATAGTCTTACTGTGATATATTCCATGATTGTGCAACATTAAATCCATGAAACTTTTCATGCTTTGTTCTAAAACTAACAGCAATTCTGAGTCATTTAGAATACCTGTTTATGTATCAGTGTTAGCAGTAAATGATAAATAAATGATGTTAGTATAACTTCCAATTCAAATGATTAATTTTGCCACATTATTTCCTTTTGAGAAGAGGGAGGTGTTTGTACATTGTGAATTCTAAGAGAGTTTTTCATACCTTGTAGTTTTCATATTCTTTTAAGTTTTTAATTCATCTGCTAAATCGATAACACCCATGGTCATCTTATAGTCATGATCATCTCCAAATTCTTTTGCCCTTAGCTTGAATGTGTTTGTAGTAAGAAAAATATATATATATTCAATAAACACCAATATTTACTACTTGTGTAGATACATTATTTACAATAAAGTATAAAGAGAGGTCTGCTCTTGAAAAAACTGCCATATGTTATTATAATATCAACATCATTACTTTAAAAAACATGGCTTACAAAAATAATAATGTACTTAGGAACCTCACGCCCATTATCAATTCAATAATGAAATTCAAGAGCTTTTATTACTTTGATCACTTCTTAAAACTTCATGAATTGGAACACAAAAAATAAAGATCAAAAATTATTAACATGATGCTTTGATCAAGATATAGCTACAATGATTTAATTATAATATATACTACAAGAATGCACCATTACCTATGTGACCCCATTTAAAATAATAATATACATTGATGAAATAATTCTCTCTTTGGAGTGGGATGAAAACCATTTTGTGCTTAATTTTGAACACCTCATTGGAGTAGGTAAAATATTAAAAGCAAAGTAGGTGAAGTCAGTACACTTGCTATAGATATTGCTGACTGACACAGATACAAGTCAAAAGGGTCTTTATCACATTGTCTCATCTTTAGTAGGTGATCAGAAGAGCACAGAAATTTGATAAAATGTCCTTCTTTATCAGCACATCTATAACAGATGCATGTTGTTGCTAGTCTCTTGCAAGTATTACAATTTTGCCTATTTTACTTATCGTGTCTTCCATTGTCTGTTTCAATGTTCATTCCTGTATTTTCTTTCTTCGTGAAATGTAATAGCCCTTGGTTCATAAGATCAATATTTTTGTTTTTACCTTTTACATACAGCTCATAAGAGCTACATTTTATCTATTTAACTTTTTCATTGTTTTTACATACAATCAGAAGTTGCTCCTAACAAACAACAATGGTGATTTGACCAAAATATTGAATTTCCTTGAGATATCTGTTGTCTGTATTTACTAATGCACAGAATATTCTTTTGATCACCAATCAAACTAGAGGTAATTTTTAATCCAAAGTTATGTCCCTTCAGAAAACTAATATGCTTAATTTAAACTGCCAACTTTAATTATACAGGGCTATTCTAAATGATCTTCCCGATTTCAAAGTTTAATATCTCACGTTTATTTAGTCACAATGACATGCAAATTATTTGAAATTAAAGAAAAACTCAAAATGTTTTAGTGTCTGGCAAAGCTAATGTTTAGTTACGCATTCTACCGCTAGGGCAACAGTAAATCAAGATGGCTGGAAACGAAGACAGGAGAGCATTTTGTGTCCTGGAATATCATGTACAACAGTCAGTTATTTGTGTCCAACGAAGTTTTAGGACGAAGTTCGGGTTAGATCCACCAAGCGGTCACTCAATACGGAAGTGGTATAGACAATTTAAAGAAAGTGGGTGTATCTGCGAGAGGAAATCAACAGGCCAGCCAGGAGTTAGTGATGAAACAGTTGATCGGGTGCGTGCGACTTTCGTCAGAAACCCCAACAAAATAACAGTCCGTGCAAGTAGGGAATTGAACTTGAAGCAGACAACAGTGTGGCACCAGGATGTCAGGAGGGGACTCAACAGAAGGTTACCAATACCAAATCAATGGATAGGACGAGCTAGTCATGAGGATCAGGTTGTTCTTCCTTCGTCCCCAGTGAGACTTTCTTTTGTGGGGTTATGTTAAAAACCAAGTGTATGAGCGTCCCCTACCTAACAACTTACCTGAACTTCGAGTACGCATCCAAGAAGCAGTTGTGTCCATTGACACTAAGATGTTGGGAAGAATGTGGCAAGAATTTGACTATCGGCTTGATGTATGCCTAATTACAAAAAGCACTCATATTGATCACCTTTGACATGGAACATAACACGTATGTATGTAAAATAAACTTTTTGAGTTTTTCTTTCATTTAAAATAATTTGCATGTCATTGTGACTAAATAAACGTGAGATATTAAACTTTGAAATCGAGAAGATCATTTAGAATAGCCCTGTACAATAAATATCTAAGCATTCAGGGTAAAGAAAAGTAAACATTTTTACAAAATCAATAATGATAACACTCACACTATAAATGCAAGTAATATTTTCTAGATGTATAATACAATTAAATTTTATAGGGTGTGTCAAAAATTTTCAGGACTCATGCCAGAGTTTTCAACCACATTGCATTTGAAAGAAACTGTCATGCAAAGTGAAGTTCCCTCTCTTACAAGAAATACAATGTTCCTGTAAGAAGTTAGAGTAATAGTACAACACCATGAGAGGTTGTAATCAAAATTATCAGAATGTAGTAGAAACTTGATTTGAGTGCCAGACACAGAACCAAATGAAAATCACCTTTGCTGGTGATGAGGTGTTATGAATACATAACAATGAAATGCCATAGTTTGGTAGGTTCTTCAACCAAAATAAAGTGCACCTTTGCGGGTCTGGCATCAAGATGATGCTCATAACATTCTTACATTCCAATGAAATTAACAAAGATGTTCTTTAGAGCAAATGGTTAGTGGGAAGTCTATCTACTGGTTTCAAAATGCTTGTGTGCAAGAATTTGTAGGGCATGTCAGCAATACCAACAGCAGGCGACTTTCTCTCTCTTGCATCATAAGTCTCATCATATAATCAGTCACTGATTGTTCAAGAGTTCTTGACCCCCGAGGAGACTGTTGTTCCTCACCACAACATTTGTCTGTTCTGGACTCTTTTTTTTCCCTATTCCCTAAAAACTGCAGCTGAAAGAGACTTTTAATGCTGTACATTAGATTCAAGCAGTCAAGACGTTCCTGCTACTCCAAGGAAGGATTACGAAGAGTGGTTTTTAAGCTGTATGCATGCTACATTAAGTGTACTGATGCACAAAGTACATAATAATAATAATAAATTCTTTATTTCCGTAGACCCATATCCATGGGTGTGGAAAACGTCATACAATACTAAATATTACAAATGGAGTAAGATTACAATAAAAAGAACAAAATGCAAACACAAAAATACAAATAAATCATATGGGTTAAACATAAACAGTTATAAGTGTCACATGCTAAATTTGTAAAAGAGAAAATCCAAATATAGGAGACATACAATATCAAAAGAATATAATGCTTCAATTTACTAATCCAGTTGAACTATTGAAATTCATTGAGATTATATAAAGGTATATCTGTTAAATACTGTTTAATTGCTTTCAGTTTCTTGTGAGTTTCTGTAATTTGTTTGATGTGTGTGGGAAGTTTGTTATGGTATTTTATTCCTGCAATATGAGGTGATTTGTCTGAGAGAACAAGTCTGTGTGCTTGCAGGTGGAAGTTCTCTTTTTGACGTGTGTTGTGTTGATGGATGGTCTAATTCTTATCTAATTTATGGTGTTTTAGTACATATTCAATTACTTTGTAAATATATAGGGAATATATGGTCATAATTTTATTTTCTCTAAATAATTCTCTACATGAGTTTCTAATTGGTATTTTGAACATATACCATATTGCTCTTTTCTGTAGAGTAAGCAATCTTTGAGTGTATTCCTGCGCAGCTCCTCCCCATGCAATTATGCAATATTCTAGGTATGGATATACAAGTCCATAGTATAGATTTGTGTTTATTTCAGACACATGATATTGCGTTAGGAGTTTTAGGAGATATAAGTTTTTCCCTACTTTTCTGCATACATGGTCAATATGATATGTCCATCTTAATTTGTCATCAATAACTAAACCTAAAAATGTAACAGGATTTTCATAATTGATTTGATTACAATCTATTTGTAAGTTTATATTACCAAAATTGGGTTTATTTCCAGGATTGAAAGCCATATACATTTTTTTTGATAGTTTACATTCAAGTTATATGAATTTAAGTGCTGAGTTATTATATTTACTGATATGTAGGTTTGTCTTTCTAATTGTTCTTGTATATTTGCACTGCATGTTATGGTTGTGTCATCTGTGTATGTTAAAATATTTGTATTGTCTGGGGCGGGTAAGTCGTTGGTATATAGTATGAACAGTAGCGGGCCTAGTTTGGAGCCTTGAGGGACTCCTGTGTTTGCACATTCAGTGTCAGATATATTTTGTGAACCACGGAGTTTTCAGTATGTAGTATCTGGGTGTACTGTGGTCTATCCGTGAGAAAAGAGTTTATCAGTTTGTATGTATTTCCTCTAATGCCAAGATTGTATATTTTTTGCATGAGCATAGAGTGGTCTAAGCAGTCAAAGGCTTTGGACAGATCCAGGAAAATAGCACAGGGTATCTCATCTAATGCATCTATAATTATCTCAATAAATTGAGAAGTAGCTGTACTTGTCAATTTACCCTTTTGGAAACCATGTTGTAGTGGACTAATTATGTTATATTTGGCACAGAATTCGTATATTTTGT
This sequence comes from Lepisma saccharinum, assembly GCF_977018435.1. Taxonomy (NCBI): domain Eukaryota; kingdom Metazoa; phylum Arthropoda; class Insecta; order Zygentoma; family Lepismatidae; genus Lepisma; species Lepisma saccharinum. The sequence continues at coordinate 37,016,591 of NC_139230.1, forward strand.
TACAAATGATTTTCTGTAACAGTTTTGAGAAAGATGATGTGATCGTTATTGGTCTATAGTTTTTTATTTCTGTCTCCATTCCTTTTTTGAGTATTGCTTTGATTATACTTTTTTTCAGTACTTTTGGGAAAATTCCACTATTGATAGAGGCATTTATAGCATACTGTAGTGGTAATGTTATGTATTGAGAACATTTTTTTAATTAGATGATTTGACCAACCATCTGGACCTGCTGATTTCTTATTTAAATTTTTTATCGTAGTTTCTAGTTTATTTAAGGTTATTTCATCTAAATAAATGGAGTTCAGTACAGTATTGGATTCAATTTTAGTTGTTTGGGCACTTGTGGGGTCAATGGGACAGTTTACATAGGAGTTTGAGAAATACTTACTGAATGTATCTGCAATGTGTTTAGGGTTAGTTATTTCTACTTCATTTTCAAATAATGTGGTATTTTCATTACGCTTATTGGTTTTTTTGCCTCTTTGCTCATTTCTGATATTCCAAATTGCCTTTGATATATTACTATTATTTCTGATATTATCTTTGAGGTATTTGGATTTTTCATATCTTATTAGTTTTTTATATTCATTTTTCTTTATTCTATATGACTCACAAAGTTTGTTTTCCTTAGTTATGCGCATTTTGTCATAAATATCTTTGAGGTCATTCTTTTTGTGTAGTATTTCATTTGTGACCCAAGTTTTTGTTTTTTTGTTTGGTTGAACATGCTTTATTTTTAAGGGGCATGCAAGATTTATGAAGTAAGTTAGTATGGTCATGAACTACTCCCATGTGTTTTCGGTTTCACTTTCTTGAAATACTAGAGCCCAATTCTCTTTACCTGACTGGTGTAACAAATAGTTCACGTTGTCTTCCCCCATGTTTCGGCTTTCTATTTGTATAGGTTTTTTTTTGCGTTGTAATGTTGTTTGATTATAATAACTTCAAAACAATTTGTGCTGTGTGATCAGATATTAAGTTGTGTATCACTTCTGCCTGTATTGTGTCAGAGGGGAGATTGGTGATAACATGATCTATTAGACTTTCGGAGTTACATGTTATTACAGTCCACTTTATGCACAGTAAGGCTAATCGGGCTGGACCTACAGTTTAAAGTGGAATCCGAACCACTTGTGCCTCCACCGGGTATCGAACCCGGGACCCCTTGATTACAAGGCAATGACGCTACCACTGCGCCATGGGGGAGGCACATGTTATTCTAGTTGGATCTGTGATTATCTGTGAGAGTCCATAGGACCTAAGGAGATCAATGTATTCTGTGATTTTATTATTGCTCTTGAGGAGGTCAATGTTAATATCTCCCAGGATAATGATTTTGCAATTTGATCTTGTTATTTTTGTTAACATGATTTCTAGCTTTTGATAAAAGAGTCGTAAGTCACTATTTGGAGAACGGTATAGGGTTATTATCTTCACAGATAAATTTCCCATATCAATTTCCATACCTGCTACTTCAAAGACCTTTTCAATGCATAGTGATTCTAACCAGTGTATTTGTTTCCATCCAATTAGTTTTTCTTTAATGAATATGCCTATACCACCACTTTTGAACTCTTTTCTTGTAAAGAATGAGATCAATTTGTACCCTCTTAACCTACAGAATTCTGTTTGTTCTTCATTGAGTCCATATTCAGTTACAGTGAATACATCCGGTTGTAATTTCTCTAGAGATATTATTATCTGATCTAATTTGTTGGTAATGGATTGAACATTGTTATGCATAATTTTTAAGGTGGTGTTATTTTTGCTCATTTTTTTACTCTCACTTACCATAAAAAAGAGTCCCTTAGTTTGATTGTTTTTTTTATATTCCTTTTCAAAGGCCTGTCCATGACACTGACACTAATTTTTTCTACACCTTTTACCGTATCATCATTTTTGTTTGGAGTTACGAGGTTAGTATCACACTGCACTTCACACACTTCACTTTCCGTTTTTTCCCTAAGAGGGTACACTGATTTCTGCGAGGGTGGTGTATTAGTAAATAGTGCATAGAGATTATCACACAGAAGTGTTTTCCCTTTTCCGTTCAGATGTTGGCCATGGTTTGCGTGGCCATCTCTTCCAATTTCACTAACGCTTAGCAATTTTGCTGTGGGAGAGAATTTACACACTTTGTAAATTTTAGAGTTCACACTGTTAATTTCTAAATTTACACAGGAAGTTTGTATTAGGTCGTATCTGTGTGGAATGGCAGTAATGACGACGTTGGTATGTTTTGTTGTTTCAAGGCAGTTTTTAAGTACTGAGATTACCAATTTTCCTTCATTTCTTGATATATCATTGGAACCACCCATTATGATCACATGGTCATTTTTTCCATAGTCCTTGCACATATCAGGTAATGATTTAACAACTTCTGTCAATGGGGCGCCAGGTTTAGTAAATCCAGATACATTGTATTTACTACACTTCTCGCCCAACTTAGAAGCAATACCACGACTATGGCTATCACCCAAAATTAAGACATTACCTTTGTATCTTTTATTGACTAGAGTGTTTTGGTTGTATTTATTTGTGTCAGGACGTTTACTTGTTTTGTGTCGATTTCTCATTTTGCTGATGTGTTTCAATGGGAAAGCATTAAAGACTTCCTTACAAATATGTGGGTTGTTATGATTTAGTCCTGAAAGTTTTGTGGCACAATTCGTAGTTTCATACAAACTTGAAATTGTTATGGTGCTACATTACATATAAAGCTTAGATAAATTGAAAGTATTTCTTATAGGTGGAAAATTTCTTAGAGGTTTGGATAATTTGGAAAAACATGTTTAATTTGAAATTACAGTAGAGCGTCGATTATCCGAAGTAATTGGGGGACATGGGTGTTCGGAAAACTGGTTTGTTCGGATAATCGAACTGTACATGTTTATTTGCCAAAAAGAAGTACTGTACAGTAAATTTATTCATAAAAACAGGCATCTCTTTAAGTATGTATTACAAAGTAACGTACAAAGGCAACTTTAGTAGGAATATATAGTACTATGTGGTACAGTTTATTAAACAAAAATATATACATATTACATACGCATTTTGCATGAACAATACACACAGTACACAAAATTAACGTTTAAAAAAATCCTTTATTTTGGTCTGTCTAAGCAAGCCTACACGCTTACGAGCAGCTAAGTCACGTACTTTTTTCATTACAGATATCTGAAAGTGAGCGAGTACACAGTTCGGTTAAGCGGTTGTTCGGTTGACCGACGTTCGGATAATCGACGCTCTACTGTAGTGTTATTTTAGTTTCTTGAATTTCGAAGTTATGAAGTTTTCATCTATGTGCATGCAAAATAAAAACTGCTACAAATTGCTCATGTGAAAATTCTGAGTTTTGTTGTAATGTGTAATATACCTGTATGTACATGTTTCTTATTTTTAAAAATACAACTTCAGTCACTTTTTGTTTCCCTCGACTGGTTACATTCCAGCAGATGTTATGAATGTTCTTAATGTTACATTGCAGTTTTAGATATCCTTGCTATTACAAGGAATTACATTTGCTGCATGTCTTTCTGGGTTATAAATAAGTGTGTCAAAGAGAGGATACAGCACAAACAGCCCCGTACTTTAATGTAAATGTATTTGAAAGTATATTAAGCAAGCCAAACAACAGTCAACACTAGCACATAGCATATACTCAAACTGTTAAAGGACAAATTTCCTTAATCAACTTAGTCTTGATAAATAAAGCAAAAACCACTTACCATACAACTTGTTGAGAGCAATTTCAAGTATTTGAGATGGTGATTGACTTTTCACTTTTATCTTGACAGGAACTGGCCTCTTAATGTCCTTCATGTATTCATGTAGATCTAGAAAATTGACCACAAATTGATTCACATGATCATCAAAATCCTGCTTCAATTCACATTCATATTCGTTAGTACTGATTTCTTCTTTCATGCTTTCTGTTGAATCACTTCTCTTGAATAGTTCCTTTTCTGACTTAGTAATTCTCAGTGCTGCTGGGGTTGCGTCACTGCCTTGTAATCAAGGGATCCCGGGTTCGATACCCGGTGGAGGCAAAAGTGGTTCCGATTCCACTTTAAAGTGTAGGTCTGGACTGGTGAGTGAACAACTTCTGTAAACTTTTGGGATGACAAATAGTAGAGACTGAAGATACACGAGAGATCATTCAAGCTGAAGATGATGTTGCAATGGAGTATCTTTACAGGCAAGGGAAGCAGATGAGAAATCACCACAAATTGAATTTTTTTTTTTAAAAAAAAAAAGCTCAAGAATTGGATAAAATACAATAATGATATATAATAAATATATGAACAAATAGTCCTCCGTAGTCGAGCGGGTTCAGGCGTTCATTCATTCGTCTTGAGATCGTTCGGTGCGGGACGGCGTAGGTTCGAATCCGGCTCTCATCGGAATTTATTCGGCCTACATATAGGGCCGGTGGCAACCCACCATCGTGAGGAAATTGGGAAGCTCTGAATGAGTGAGCGTAACCCGGTCAAGAAGACCTACAACAATGGCTGCGGGTTCGTCGGGCTGATCACCCGTCACCCCAATACTGGTCTAAGACCTCCACGCTATAACAGGTGACGGAGGAACGGTGTGGGAGGGAGACCAGCAGTCAATAGGTAAGCCAAGGCCCTACAAAGGGCTCTAGTGCTGTGGGTTTAGTTTAGTATATGAACAAATAAATGATAATAATAACAGCTACAAAGCTAATGATAGAAAAAATGCTTGAGTTACTGGTTTTGGTGTGAAACAAGAAAAACTGCCTGGTTGGAATAAAGGGATTATTTGCTCTATCCGTAAGAAAAGAAGAAGCTCTTGAATGTAGTAATTACACAGGTGTAAACTTTGTTACCAGTGGGAAAAAGATCTTTACAGTCTCCTGTATGGATGGCCTTTGCTATGTGTCATAAGATACATGGGAAGATTAAGCATAGTTTTTGCTCTGGTAAACGTCAGCAAATTTTTTCAAAGTGTTGAAATTGATTTGGTGTTTTAAGTCCACTTTATGCACAGTAAGGCTAATCGGGACTGGACGTACAGTTTTAAAGTGGGATCCGGAACCACTTGTACCTCCACCAGGTATCGAACCCGGGACCCCTTGATTACAAGGCGACGACGCTACCACTGTGCCATCGGGGAGGCTCTTAATTTTTTTAATTACATTGATCTTCAAAATTTAAGCTTTTCCCCTTTGACAAATTCTGTTTAAATAGCAGATATCAGGAAGACAGAAGTAAATGTAAAATGAGAATTAACATAAAATTGGTTCACAAATGTTGCTCAGATTTCCCTGTTTCTTGCACACTTTCAGATGTATTTTCCCTACTTCCCTTTTCAGTACATAATTTGTGAACCCAGAATTCCCATCCCTAAGAAATTTCCCTGTCGTAAACAACACAGCTCCTACAAAACAAAGGCCATCGGGGAAGAATTGCAGAAGAGGGCGCTAGCCGAGGGAAGGGCAAAGGCTCTGGGGTGGAGAGTGCAACTGGCAACTCTCTCCAGGAGGAGGTTACCTGGCCACGGAATCACGTTGCCTGAGAAGCAGTGTGTCCTTCCCCTCTCCCCTCCCTCCCCACCAAGGGATTTAAAAGGAGCCAGTGGAATCTCACTCTGCCAAGAAAAGTCCACCAGCTGGAGGCTCGGACATTCCCCGCAAATGGTTGAAAACATTCGTGCGCTGGAAGGAAAGAAATGTATATGAATGAAAGGTTGGTTTAAATATGGAGAAACTAGTACTCACTTTTATCCGCGAAGCTGTTTTTTCTTTTTCGATGGATGGTGGCAGTGGCCACTGAAATTAATCGAAAAAGAAAAAACAGCTTTGTGGATAAAAGTGAGTACTAGTTTCTCCATATTTATATACTACCGCGTCTCTCTTTTACCAATTATGAAAGGTTGGTTTATTGCGAACAAATGAAAAACAACTTTTTTAAAAAATATAACAAAGTCATCTCCAATTACCTAGATGACCCAGAGTATATAATGCCACTGTTATGCTAATGTCCTTGGAACCATATGCAGAAACAAATAAATTGATAACAAAAACTTTCCAAATTCTAAAAGCCACTGAAAATTGGAAACTAGAAACTAACTGGGCTCACTATTAACATATACAAATACCACCATCTCTGAAACAAGAAAACAAATATTGGTGACAAAAGCATTTGGACTAAACATGATTGGGCCAGGCCTACTTTCTCATGCAACAAAGACAACTTTACATAAGACATTGATCCACTTTATTCTGCCATATGACTCATAGAATTGGTAATGTCAAAATCATGCTTAATACTTTGAAAAAAGTTAGTTATGCATCTACCAAAATAACAAATCTAAAATTCTTGACTTTTACATTACCTTTTTTTCCTAGTTTTCCTTAACCTTTATTTACGCGACCCTTACTTAGGTAAAGTTGGAAATAGGAATTAAGAAAATAAATACATATTTCATGAAAAACCCCTACCAATGTGATGTCAGGTAAGATGAAAACTAAAGCTATATTTAACAAGAGAATGAGACTTTCTTTATCTATTAATGCATCGTGGACTGCACTTGGCAGACTAGTGAGGTTCTGGCTTCTGGACCCATAGCGAGTTTAATCTTATATGGGGATGTGTCAGAAGGATGGCAGAAAATGAGGCCACCAGGAAAAGAATTATTGGCATTTTGGAAGGAGAGGAGGACTGGAAGACCACGAGCCAGGTGGATATATGGCATTGATATTATTTCCTCCAAGAAATGTAATTTGTATGTTTCTTTGAGTTTCATTTTAAGTCCACTTTATGCACTGATAGGATAACTGGGACTGGACCTACCATTTAAAGTGGGATCCAAACCACTATTTGACTCCACTGGGTAAGGAACATGGGAAAGAATAAGTTAGAAAAAAATCTTCTTTCTCTCATGGCTCTTGGAGCTCACCCCTTGGCAGTATTACAGTATGTCTTTTTACATGTTTCTCTTTTACAAGTTGATGGCAACATAAGTAGAATACCATGTTATGGAACATTACTATGGATGCTATTAAAATTCAATAAATTGCCAATGTCTGTGACAGAGTGGTTAGCACAGCATGCTATGATGTTAGGACAGAAAATCGAAGTAAAATAAATCAATCAATAAAGTATTATCATCAATGCCTGTGTTTATACTGCCTGTATTTTTTCCGTACTTTGAAATGAGCTAAAAATAAAATTGGGTTTCCATTTTAAAAAAACTAAGTTTGTGTTGAAAATCGTACATCCTTACGTAGTTGAACGTATTGTGTCCACTAATTGCATTAGCCCCTCTCATACCTTTATATCTGCGAAATCAGTTTTTCAATATTTATCGTTGATCACGAAATATTTCCGGTGGTAATTTTAGGTAACTCACCTTGTATTTTGTATTTCCATCAGCATTTAAGTAACATATTTCTACAAATTGTTTTCTTTCCATACTTTTCTCTCTCTCCTTTTAAACCTTTAATTTTGCCAATTGTAAGGATAATAGCGGGAGTAGTGATTCTCCTACAATGTTCTTCCTCAAGTTGCTTGTGCATCTTTTTAGCTTGTCTGCTCTGTGCAATGCCTTGTGGAAGCAAAAGCCTGCCAACAAGTATGATAACTAGAGTACGGTGTGAGGCGAAAACTAGCAGGTGACAAAGTATTAGTCCAAGCCCAAACAGCAAATCTCATGTGATTCAGCCTTTACATTGTGTAGAGGATATTTCCGTAACACTGCAGAGTTCAAATGAGCTGCAGTGGTCTAGTTGGTAGGGTGTCAGACTGCAATGTGGGAGACCTGGATTTGATTCCCAGGGTGGGTGATCTAAGATTGGAAGTTTTCCAGCAATGTTCCCAAATAATGCGGCTTTGGGGCTCAAATCAATGGGTACCTTGAGGGTAAAGGTAGCCAGAGCATGGTGCTGATCAAATCACCTCCAAAATGGCCGAGATCAAGAATATGTGAGCCTGTACCTGCACATTCCCTAAATGTGCCTTTAGGCACGGTGCTGGGGAACTATAATTTTATTGCAGGAGTTCATTTTAAAGTTGGACGAACAGTGTTTACCCTATCCAATATTTGTATTATGTTAAAATTCAGCTTTCCTTTTCTTGGCAAGTAAATGTGAGTTCCATTTCTACATTAGAGGTATGATATATAAATAAAATTACACTAATGGGATTGTTGGTGTGTCAGGACACACACTATATACTCCCCCACCACCTGCCTTGTACCCACCAATATAATAAAACAATTAGATTGATTGATTGATTTGGTGTTTTAAGTCCACTTTATAATCGGGACTGGACCTACAGTTTAAAGTGGGATCCAAACCACTTGTGCCTCCACTGGATATCGAACCCGGAACCCCTTGATTACAAGGCGACAACGCTACCACTGTGCAATCGGGGAGGCCCTAAAACAATTAGATGCAATGAGGTTTTTCATTTCTTGACTGAACACTCAAGGTTTTTGCCATCCCTTCCCCCATCCCTATCAGAGGGCCTGTGCATGCCTATGATTCTAAATATGTGCCTTTAATTTGTTAAGCATGTGTGTAGTGAAAGTTTTAATTTAAGAAGAGCCATGAATTTTATTTAGATTCAGGTTTTCTTTACTTGGTAAATAAAATTCCACTAATGGTATTGTAGGTGGGTCTGGACACACCTTGTACAGTGGGATCCATGAATATTGCCATGCAAATTGTCCATCACTATTTCCATTAATTTTTCTCTTACATGGATTTTTATGCATGCTGGTGCAGGAGTTGTCAACGGCTTGTTTGGAGTTTTCCTTTAATTCTTGAAGCTCTTATTGGGTCAAATGAAGTGCACAAACATGGTGATGGACAATTTGCATGGTAATACTCGTGGCTCCCACTGTACATGATATAACCTCACTGCCTGAAGCTGTCAAACACATTTTGGGTTATACAATAAAAAATACAGTTTAAGTAAGATATATGTAATAGCTCGCTTTCATACAGCATACACTTACATTTCGGCAAACGCACAAGCAACACTTGAAGCAACCTTGCACATTGCAGTCTTCGTAGCAAACTATTTCCTTCGCTTGACTCTGGTACAATAAAAAAAAAGGCAACCTCTCATGCATGCGTGATACACAAAATCCTGTATGACAGGAAATGGTCATAATGTCCCTGTTTCATATTGATCAATACAATAAAATAGCAAGACGTAATGAGCTTTTTCTTTCCCTGACTGAACTTTCATCAATGCTCCCCTCTCCCCTAATCAGAAGGTCTGCGCATGCCTGTGCAGAGTGTGTACCAAAATGACAAACCAAAGATTACTGACTTTTTCATGACCTTTCTTGCGTTATTATTAAGCTTTATTCATTTGACCCCTACTTAGGTAAAGTTGGGAATTAGCAATTAAGAAAATAAATATTTATTTAATTAAAAATCCCTACCACAAGGCCAGTAAAGATGAGAACTGAAGCGGTATTTAACAAGAGAATTAGACTTGCTTTATCTATTAATGCATTCTGGACTGCATTTGGCAGACTAGCGAGGGTCTGGTGTCTGGACTTACAGCCAGTATAAATCTTATGTGGGGTTCATGTTGTTGTCCCCATGTATTTGGCCCTTCATCTATTCTATCACCATCTTCGCGATTAGCCAAAGGAGCAGAAAAGTGAAGTAAAATTAGCTAAATTAATCAGTCAGTCATTGTGATGACAAATATTCTTCACCACAACTATAATTTTTTGACTTTTCATTTACTTCTTGACCTAAATGTTGATTTTTATACTTTTTCATGACTTTTATGACTGGTAGATACCCTGATTTATATTTCACTCCTTCCCTTTAGCTTCTCGGCATTTTATTGTGTTTTTTATTTAGGTCCCTGACAAACAGTTAGGATTCCCACATTCTATGGATCCACCTACACACACACACACTAATACATAATGCACATATAAAGTATGCTTCTTATCTTCCTGTGCAAGAATCTTTCTTCACACTGCAGCTGTCATCGATCTCTCTCCTGCATTCAAGTAAATTGCCAATTTGCTCCAAAAAGTAATAAGTTTTTTATGGTGTTTAGCCACTTAAGTACTTACAAGTTAACATTTTATGCTTCAAGTTCTTTCCACCATTCACAAAAGATGATGGTCTAAGTGGAAATAATGTATAAACATGGAAGTATAAGGTCGAGATCAGACTATGAGAGCAGCTCCAGTGAGGAGGATTCCAATGACATGACACTCACGATGGATGAAACGTCTATGGCCAGCAACGGGAACAGAAAGAACATCAAGAAGGGCTGCTGGAGCAAGATGGAGGATGAGAAGCTGAAACGCCTGGTGGAAGTCTACAACAGGTGGTGGACATCATCTCACAGCATTTCCCTGACTGTTCCGACATCCAGTGTCAGCATCACTGGCAGAAGATTGTGAACCTGGAACTTGTGAAGGACCCCTGGACCAAAGAGGAGGATGAGAAAGTTCATCTCTTCTTTCTTTTTCTGTACTTCTTTCAATTTGACATTCTCTTCAAAACCAGACACACTGGATTCAATTTTGATTTGTACACAATCACCGTGCTTAGCTGCTGAGGGTTTATAACCTAGAGATGAAGAAAAGAAAAAGTAGTGAATCATGAGCTTTGTGATCCTCTGTAAACGAACTGTCTCACTATGAGCAAGTAACGTTATCACTCTGAATCAGCTGTTCATGGATGGCACAGCCAAGGTATACTGTTACTCACTCACGCTTCACCCAATTTTTAATTTTACACGAGATGAAAAAACATATTCTTATTTTAAGTAATAGATCTACACATTGTAATATATAAGTGCATGTTAGTACCTTGGCACTAGCCAGCTATTTCTGAGAAAAAGTGCTTTGAAGTTTCGAAACTTTCCAAGTACCCCTCATGAGGCAAAGATATTGATTAATTGTCAAGATGCCTGGTGGTAAAGTATCAGTTTCACAGAAAACGACCCGTCAAGTTGACACTCCCAGAAAGAAATACAACATTTCTGCTCATATAAACAAGTAAACAGATTTTGAGATAAGCCCAAGACATCACAACGTGCATTCATACTTTTTTCAATCAAGAACTGCCTATTGTGTTGTAGGTGTTGGCATGATGAAGATCTCCTCAATTGTAGTGCATCAACATTAAATCTGCTCTTGTTGAACATTGGATTCATTTTTGGGAAGCGAAGTCAACAGATGGCACCCACTGACAGGGACAAGCTTGTTCTTCAGTGCCAAAAATACCTCCGTCCATAAGGAAACCAAGGTAAGAAAATATATTCCTGTCTGTGAAGCGAGGTGTGATAAATGCAACATCTCCCCCCCCCTCTCCCTCTCCGCACACTGAGCCATGCCTCTTCTCACATGAATAGCCTAAACTGTAGAAGTTCAAGGCCGCATGGTAAATGAAACAGCTGCGAAAGTGAGGAGAGTGAAGTATCTTGGACAACAGCCCAGCTTTCTGGCAAATTTTACATCGACATAGCTTGGAAAATGTATAAAGTGGGAAACATGATTTAGGGTAAATGTAAGATCAAGCCGAACGTCCTATTATTTAACATGACTTTTTGTTGGGGCCTGGATGGCTAAATGTATTAAAAGGGAAAATGTATAATGCGAGTACATAAAATCGGGATTTCACTGTTTGTGATGGTCATCCATCTTCTCTCTTACCATCATTCATCCTCAACTTCATGGTTAGCCAAAGAAGCAGAAAAGTTAAGTAAAATAAACTAAATCAATGAATCAGTCATTGATAGCAAAAATTCTTGACTTTTTATCGACTTCTTCACCTAATTATTGATTTCTTTACTTTATCTTGACTGGTAGACACCCTGTTATGTTTTCTAACTGTATTGCACTTTGTATTTGTATTTGCACAAAGATGTTTTTGTTAATGTATTTTTTTAATTAAAGCCTAGGAAGCCAATCTGGATGAATGTAATAACAGATAGTTGCATGGTTCTTTTGGAGTTTTTAGATTTACTAAAGAGATGGTGCCAATAAGTTTTAATGAAATTATGCATTTAGAGACTAAGGATTTTCAACTTGTATTGCTTGTACCAGTCTACTACTTAACCTGCAAAAGTGCACAAATTACATTTAAAACAAAACTGCAAGGCTCTAGAATAGAAACTTGCAAGTTTTTCTGGGGGAGATATTGTGTGTTTCACTTCTGAAATATAAGATCAGCAACAGATGCTTCAGTGGATATTTTCCAGAACTTACATTCTGACTGCAAATGCCTTTGAATTAAACCATATCTACAATTTACGAACAGTTGCATTAACATTCAGGTTATGTAAAATAAACTATCTCGGAATGGGAGCTTTTAAAATGTGCACTTTTCAAACATGCAAAGTGACACACAAACACACACCAACAAGAAATGTAGGAAGAAGATTAATGTACAGAGAACTGATGTTACTTTCATTGTTTTCTTTTGTGTGGGTTAAGATTCTCACAGAATAAGAATTAATTAGTTCATCCATAATTCCATTGACATTTAAAATTATGAAAAAGATAGGTTTGTCATGGCTATTGTGGCTAATTTTGAAGGTTGCAAATTATTGAAAAACTAACAAAAAAATATAAGAAACTGTCTAGAATGCAGTAATGGTTCAGATTCTTTTATGACTTTTTTTTTTCGAATTCTCCTAGCAGGAAGACTAATTATCGTAGAACTTTGGCAATTGTTGTCACATGAAATTTGAACCTTCCTTAATGTAATGAGCACTGTTCGGATTTCGAAAAAAGTTATTTATTGTTGAAAAAAACGAACAACAACTTAAAAATGACCTTACGCAAACATTCGTACTTCCCATGGACAATGTATTTTCCGTTGAGAAGCGACTAAGTATCGTAGACTAATGGGAATTAATGTAGAAGTAAATCGGAACCTTGGTAGAATGCATTTAGGGACTTTATTTTAATGCTAAGAGAACCAAACCTAGCCCACCTAACCTAACTACAAAAGCATATATTGAACAAAACCTTAAGTAATCGGTAAAACTCCACAGTATGTGTTAACAGAAGTAAATCGAAATCAAATCATGAAAAATTGCATTCATAGCATGATGAAATAGCAATAAAACAAACTGAACTTGGGCCTCTACATGTTTGTATAAGTTTATTACATGTAATATATTCTTGCGCATTTAGCGATTTTAGGCAATTCAAAATTGCCAGTTATGTAAAATTCCTGATCTTGAATATGATGCGATAGACACGTTAAAAAAATATCCAAGTTTTGTTGCTATACATTAATGAGAGCAGTGAAACTGAAACAGTGAAGCACCAAATTAATATTTCTGGTTATTCATAACATTTACACACTACAGGGTGGCTCAATAAGTCACTTAACACCCCAAGTACAACGCCACTGCGGCATGGAACGTGAAAATGGCGATGACCAATTGTTATCAGTCCAAGGGGGAACCACATTGACGTCACCCGCATGGTCGGCAGCCATCTTGATGTCCGCCATCTTGAATTCAACTTCAGAAATTTAAATGGGAAGGGGGTCGTGCGACATATCAAAATGGGCTAGAATTTCACCAGGAAAACAACTGTGACATTTGTTTTCACCTAACTTTAATTGTTGCAGAGTTAACAATACCACAAAGTTATAACACATGATCAATATGACGTCCCTCTTGCGCAACACACACGTGTAATCGTCTCTACCATGATTTTACCACATTCTGAAGAACCTCAGGAGTTATTGCAGTACAGGCAACCACAATGCGTGTGCGCAAGTGGGCAAGATCCCTGATTTTCGTAGCATACACCATGGCTTTCAGGTGTCCCCAGAGGTAAAAGTCCAATGTTGTCAGGTCAGGTGAGCGTGCAGGCCATTCCACAGTCCCTCGGCGACCAATCCAGTGGTTAGGGAATTGTTGATCCAGGTACTGACGGACTATCATCCCATAGTGCGGTGGAGCACCATCTTGCTGGAACCATTCAGGATAGCTCCCATCCTCGAACAGTAAGGATGGTAAGATCTGCTCCCGTAGCACAAGCAAGTAGCCCTCTGAATTTAAGTTGCCCTCAATGAAAAATGGACCAACAAGCCGGGAACCCCAAGTACCACACCACACCATTAGCTTCCCGCCTCCCGTCACCTTGCTCGGATCTGTCCAATGTGGATTTTCGGGTGACCAGTACCGCAGATTTTGCTTATTCACCTCTCCCGACACATAAAAATTAGCCTCATCACTGAACAGAATCTTGCTACCGACGGCAGGGTCACGTTGCAGTTGTGCTATAGCCCACTCACAAAACTGCAAACGCCTGTCTGGATCGTCCTCACTAAGGTGCTGCTGCAGCTGTATCTTATACGGATGCCAGTGGTGGTCACGTACAATCCTTTGAATTGAACCCCTGCTGACACCGCTTTCCAGCGCCAGTCTCCGTGTGCTACTGGTTGGGGACTTTGCAAATGATGCCAACACCGCTACAGCAGTACCCTCATCCGTGGCTGTTAGTAGTATCGGAACGCGATAAGGCCGGTCGCTATTTAATATTCGCAATTTATTCGCATGTACTTATAACTAATGTGCACGGGTTTTAATTAATTTGCACGTACTTAGAATTTATTTGCATGTACTTAGAATACTTTACATTTATGTATTTGCATGTTTATAACTTTTTATGGATATATATTTATTTATTTTATGAAAAATATGTACATAGAAGGTAATTAGAGGTACTAAACGTTATGCATATGGTTTTATATTCATTACTGCAAAGTATGTAATGTATAAATCGATAATAATTAATGTTTATAGTATTGAAAATAAGTTTTCTATGGTTTATGAACCGCTATGAACGGTGGTAATGGGTGTAGGTACAGGTTCAATTACGATTGGGGACGGTCCCGGTACTCGAACCCGCGATATGTAATATTATTAATTAGTACTATGCAATAATTGCATTATATTATGAAACACGGTGGTGCAACACGCTAGACAGAATACTGTCTCCGAATCTCGATTCTGCTCTGATGCCAGACAGAGAGAAAGAATTAATATTCCGCGCAGGTAGACGAGAAAGGAATTTGGGGAGTGTGCGTTCAAGGTCAAATGACGTCACAACGTCAGAACAAAGAAAAATCCTGATTGACCAATCAGAGAACGCGTCGGTAGATTTTCAGAACCGGTTTTTCCAAGGTTAACCAGTACGCAAGAACAGGAGAAAGGTATGCAATGCCGTAGGGCAGGGGAGGGATTCAACCAGACAACAAAGAATGTCTGAGAATGCGCAGCAATGGTCAAATCTCTGAAGCTATGCGTCGCTTGTAGAATCGGTTTCCGCCGCCAATTAATATTCCGCTCAGGGTTGCCCTAAGGCACAGGACGCTTTAGCGAGGTTTTTGGATACCCAATTAGATTGGAGCGAGAACTTTACTTTGAACAAGGAGAACGAAGCGTAAGGGTTTTATATCTGTACTAGGAAGAAGGGAGAGCTATCAGGGACAGGGCCTACAGTTTTCACTATTTGCTTTTATCACGGAGTATCGAACCTAGGACCCTTTGATTATTGATTTAGGTAGTAAATGTATGTTACTGTGTGCTATTTAACTTAATTTTGAGTTTATTTTTTACCAAACTTTGACTTTATGTCAAATCTTTTACAAGTTTTTATGTATTTTTACCAAAATAACACTATTTATACTATTCAGGCAACATTTTTTCATTAATTTTGGATTCACAAAGACATTTTTTCAACTTTTAACCTATTATTTTACAACTTGATATTAATTTTTTACAAAAATAACACTATTTGTACTATTCAGGAAAGACTTTTAGTTACATTTTCGACACACTAAGTGTGTGTTCTCAACTTCTATCTGTTTATTAGGCTTATTATTACTCAAATAACACTATTTATACTATTCAGGCAACAATTTTTATTAAATTTTGGACTCGCAAAGACATTTTTTTCAACTTTTAATTTATTATTTTACAAATTTATGTTAATTTTTTACCAAAATAACACTATTTATACTGTTCAGGCAACATTTTTTATTAAATTTTGGACTCTCAAAGATATTTTTACAACTTTTTAACTTATTATTTTACAATTTTATACCTATTTTTAACCTAAATAACACTATTTATACTATTAAGGAAAGATTTTTAGTTATATTTTCGACACACAAAGTGTGTGTTCTCAACTTTTATCTGTTTATTTCACAAGTTTAGGCTTATTTTTACCAAAATAACACAATTCAATCTGTTCAGGAAAGACTTTTAGTTACATTTTCGACACACTAAGTGTGTGTTTTCAACTTCTATCTGTTTATTTCACAAGTCTAGGCTTATTTTTACCAAAATAACACAATTCAATCTGTTCAGGAAAGACTTTTAGTTACATTTTCGACACACTAAGTGTGTGTTTTCAACTTCTATCTGTTTATTAGGCTTATTATTACTCAAATAACACAATTTCAGCTGTTCAGGCAACATTTTTTATTAAATTTTGGACTCACAAAGACATTTTTTTCAACTTTTAACCTATTATTTTACAACTTTGTTAATTTTTTACCAAAATAACACAATTTCATCTGTTCAGGAAATACTTTTTATTACATTTTGGACATACACACACACACACACATACATCCACACACACACACCCACAGAAGAGAGAGAGAGAGAGAGAGAGAGAGAGAGAGAGAGAGAGAGAGAGAGAGAGAGAGAGAGAGATTTTCCAAAGTTTACAGGATTATTCTCCACGTTTACTCAAATAACACAATTTAAATGTGTTTTGAATTAAATTTTGTACACACGAAGTGTGTTTCGTCAAGTTTTACCCTTTTATTTTTTCAAGTTTAGGCTTATTATTACTCAAATAACAACGAAAGTTTGTTTATTTTAGAGTTTGCTGAGTATTTTGTTACTGTTGTACTAGGTAAAAGTTTTCTAAATATATCAGATAGGGCTCTGTATATTTTTGTTTTTGCTATTTTGGAGATGATGCGATCAGCACCACTCTCCATCTGCTTTTTTATTTTATGTACCCTAATATTATTTTGAGGCTTAGTGAATTCTAGAGCCTATTTATGCAGGAGAGAGGGCTTGAAAATTTTGATCTCAGATAACCACAACTATTTGTCAGAGTATTTTAAACGATATTTTATACTTATTATGTGCCACTAGAATATCTAAGCTTGCTTAATTTTAATGCCTGTAACGCTGTTATTGTATTTCTAGCTAAGGCTTATTGGATAAAGTACACGAAATGTTTAACATTTCGACTATTTGACAAATTTTTTTAGTGTAACGAAAATTATTGTGTGTCTATAAAGACTGAAATCCCTTTACCGAGGGGTCCATAACTGGACGCTTACCAACATTGTTTCTTTTCTTTTTTAAATATAACCATTTATCAATATATTGACAATTCACAGGACAAGACGAAGTTCAAAGACAACTGACTATATGGACCATAGGTCCACTTGCTAAACTTTTTTCTATGCTAGAAGAATAATTTAGCCTTATAGCCTTTTTCAAGGTATTTTTGAAGTATTACTGGTGTTTTGGGTGCATCAACACTTGGGTTATTTCCATTTGGTTTATTATACGAGGCTACAATCACTATCTGAACACTGAAATCCTCAGATTGAAACTTAAAGCTCAGGCTGTAACTAGGGACTTAGTATGTATATCGATAATTTATAGGACAACACGAACCTTACAAAGGATTATGGGTGACGTAGTACCAGACGCCAGAGCTTTGTTAATCTGCAATAAGCACTTACAGCTAATATTACGAGGAAATGAGGTTGATTTTTTACTGTTTCACAAGAATGCTATCTTTTATACAGCCAATATTTGCTTTTTCAAGTAACTACATGTACCAGAAGTACTTACAGGCCAACTCTAACTAGACTTCGACTTATTTTATATCAGGTGCTAAATTTATAAAGAACTATGATTGTGTATATTTCTGAGGAAGTATGCAAAAGCAGATTACCCGATTAAAGTATCTGAAAAACAGATTTTTCTATGTAAGTATATTTTAATGATTGGATTATTTAACAGATCAAACGGGAAGACTGCAAAATTCATTAAATGTAGTTCTATAGTATAGGTGGTTTCAGAGATATAAAAAAAACAAATATAAGATTTCGCTTTTTCTTTTTGCTTCTGAGGCTAATTGCGACGCTAAGGGTAAATGGCGAGGAAATGTAACCGGAGGAGAAACACTCTCAAAAGTTATGGGCTGCATGTAAGTTAATACCACAGAGATATTACAGTAGGTGTAGGTTCTACCACCAGAACATTTCTATTATAATAATACTGGTTATGCTGTACTGTTAGCTAAAGATGCTGATATTTGAGAAACTTAAAAGCTTACTTACGACTTAGTGTTGCACAAGATCCGATGACAAAATTTAAAAATTTTAATCGCCCAGACAGGGACTCGAACCCTGGACAGATAGGTTAAAAGCCTAACGCTATACCAACTAAGCTATCTGGGCACAAGGTATTCTTTTCTTGAAAAGTTAGTTATGTTAAGAAATATATTGAAACATTTGAGAACACTCTTGGTCTGGTTCGACAGAGAAGGAGACAACATTTCCAAATTTTTTACAGACTGGGTGTATTTTTCCACTATAGAGGCCTTCACTATACGTTATTCGAAACGCTAAAGTTCAGCTAGCTTCCAAAATTGAGGTAAAGATTGTGTTTGGCGAGATCAACAAGTTACAATTATATCCAGTTACGGACAAATAAAGCTAAAACTCTTAGATTTACTGTACTAGCCAAGTTTTAGTAACATTTTCTTCACTATAGTACAAATACCAAAGAAATAGGTATATTTTATTTATAATTTGACAAAATGTACTAGTATTTAATTCACAAAGTTAGGTAAAAAGCAGTATTTTTAAAAAAAATATTGTTACTGCCTTTAAATTTTATGTTATTTAGCCACTAACATCTGGTTTACACTGTTTGGCATCCTTTAACTAGGAAAAGAAGGAATTATTTGTTTAGTATTTTTACTACTTTATATTTATTTAAGAAAACAATTCTACAGTTTAACTTAATTTTAACAAATTGTTACTAATTTATTATCAAAGTTATGTTATTTAGAGTGTATGAAGGCGTATAAAGTTAATATTTGTACTTATCAGTTCTACTAACAATTATATTTTACTCACAAAAGATAATGTTTACAGTTAAATTACTTGAATCAGAGAATAATATTTTACAGTAATTGATTCATTCAGCACTAGTCAGTACTTTTATGCATCAGAAAGTTTTCTTAATTTTCTATTACGCATGCTATTTTGGGCTATTCTTAAAATGTATTTCTAGGGCAAACTGGATTAATTTTCTGCTTATAATGCACAATGCATTGTACATTTGTTATATTCTCTACTTACAATCCAAATATTATGCTTATTTAATGTATAACTAACTAACTCTCTAGCCTTCTTAAACCCGAATGTTCATGGCTGCAGCAACACATGCCTTTCATCTGTCCCTGTCCTGAGCAAGATCTATATACTCCTTTCCTTCCCTACCAATTTCCTTTAGGTCCATCTCTACATTATCCCTCCATCTTTGTTTTGGTCTTCCTATTGGTCTTTTACCATCAGGTTTCCCAACAAGAATCCTGTATACTCTTCTTTCCTCTCCCATTCGTACCACATGATCTACACACCTAAGTCTTCTTGATTTAATTATTCTAATAATATCTGGACATGAATACAAATTATGTACTTCTAAATTATGTAACCTTCTCCACTCATGTGTCTTCTCATCTGTTTTAGGCCCAAATATTTTCCTAAGGATTTTATTTTCAAATACTCTCAATTTATGTTCCTTTTTCAAAGTAAGGGACCACGTTTATTTACTGTATTTAACTTTTATTTTTTGTAATTAACAAAAATTAAAAGCTTATACTGTAGTTATTATATCTTTTTCTATCAGCTTATTTTGAAATCAATATTATTAGGTATAGCCTTTGATTTATAACTATATTGCTTTTTTTTTATCAATTTATCTAAGAGTACACACAGACAAACACATCTGTTCACACTTTTATGTACATAGATATGCCTTTTTTCAATATTTTAGTATGAAGATTGCACTTTAGCTATTTAAGCAAGTGTAGGAAAAGTAGGATTTCTGAGAATTTCTTGCAGGATTTTGTTGTCCAAGTATAGATGAGAACTGAGCTGGGAGACTGTTTTGAACCTTTTCGTGAGAGTTTGCATGTGAACTGTATGCAAATTGAGCACTATTGACTGTGCATGCTTCTAAGTTTTGATGTTATTTTACATCAAGTCTGTGAGACTGTAGAGAGTTTTCCCTTTTCAAGTAGTTTTTATTGATTGTATTTGTATATGTTTTGGGGACTTAGCAGTTTTATGTTATGAGGCAGTTTGTTGTAGAATATTTTTACCTGATGGTATGATATATTGAGTGTCTGCTGTTTTACTTGTAATTATTTTTATTTTTGTGTTGTGTATTTGACTATATTTTGTCCAAGTTCGTAGTATTTAGAATAATTGTTATTGACTTGTAGGGAGTAATAATCCTTTGCAAGATGCCCTATACTTTAGTCTGAACTTTATTCTTAGTTTTCACTTTTGAAGCCTTAGTATTCTGGTAGTATTATTAATGTAGAGGTAAATTAGGCTAAAATGTAGGCATTTTTCTGATAAAATTATACTCACTTAGTTGTTTCAGCAGGTAGAAGTTGCATGATGGTTTACTGCTGATGATGTTAATTTGCTCTTCTTATGTACTACGCATGATGTAGCTTACTTGAGTAATTGGAATTTCCTACTGAAAAAAGGATTGCTTGTCTATTTTATTCTATGTTGTTAAGTTTGTCCATAAGCAAGCCATGTTTTTACTCTATCCTATGCCTTGGAAGAATCTAGATATATTGTGTTTGCAGTTTTATGTTTCTCTAAGGTTTCAGCTATGTAGTTTTTTAAACTGTGCTATGGGTGTGACTATTGATTTCTCTTTCTGGATGCCATGTTGGTTTCTGTGTATTCCTCTTGCTGCTTGAATTTGACTTAGGTTGTTTGCTTTTTTTCTTAGATCTTTATTTGTTTATTTGTTCAGTATTTTTTATTTTTTAATATTTTTTTACATAAAAAAATCAAAGTACATTGTTAAAGTCAAAGTGTGTTAAAATTCAATTTTTCAAAGTTAAAGTTTTAAAAATACAATTTTCTAAAATTAAAAGTTATAATAGTATATTTTTGTTAGTAGAAGTTTTTATACTAGGGCAAATTATTTTGTTGTTAATGTAAAATTTGTTAGTTAATGTAAAATTAAAGTAATTGAAAATCAATTTTTCAAAGTTAAAGTTTTAAAAATACAATTTTCTAAAATTAAAAGTTATAATAGTACATTTTTGTTAGTAGAAGTTTTTATACTAGAGTAAATTCTTTTGTTGTTAAAAAAATGTGTTAGATAATGTAAAATTAAAATAATTAAAATTCAAAAAAATAAAAAAATACTGAACAAATAAACAAATAAAGATCTAAGAAAAAAAGCAAACAACCTAAGTCAAATTCAAGCAGCAAGAGGAATACACAGAAACCAACATGGCATCCAGAAAGAGAAATCAATAGTCACACCCATAGCACAGTTTAAAAAAACTACATAGCTGAAACCTTAGAGAAACATAAAACTGCAAACACAATATATCTAGATTCTTCCAAGGCATAGGATAGAGTAAAAACATGGCTTGCTTATGGACAAACTTAACAACATAGAATAAAATAGACAAGCAATCCTTTTTTCAGTAGGAAATTCCAATTACTCAAGTAAGCTACATCATGCGTAGTACATAAGAAGAGCAAATTAACATCATCAGCAGTAAACCATCATGCAACTTCTACCTGCTGAAACAACTAAGTGAGTATAATTTTATCAGAAAAATGCCTACATTTTAGCCTAATTTACCTCTACATTAATAATACTACCAGAATACTAAGGCTTCAAAAGTGAACACTAAGAATAAAGTTCAGACTAAAGTATAGGGCATCTTGCAAAGGATTATTACTCCCTACAAGTCAATAACAATTATTCTAAATACTACGAACTTGGACAAAATATAGTCAAATACACAACACAAAAATAAAAATAATTACAAGTAAAACAGCAGACACTCAATATATCATACCATCAGGTAAAAATATTCTACAACAAACTGCCTCATAACATAAAACTGCTAAGTCCCCAAAACATATACAGATACAATCAATAAAAACTACTTGAAAAGGGAAAACTCTCTACAGTCTCACAGACTTGATGTAAAATAACATCAAAACTTAGAAGCATACACAGTCAATAGTGCTCAATTTGCATACAGTTCACATGCAAACTCTCACGAAAAGGTTCAAAACAGTCTCCCAGCTCAGTTCTCATCTATACTTGGACAACAAAATCCTGCAAGAAATTCTCAGAAATCCTACCTTTCCTACACTTGCTTAAATAGCTAAAGTGCAATCTTCATACTAAAATATTGAAAAAAGGCATATCTATGTACATAAAAGTGTGAACAGATGTGTTTGTCTGTGTGTACTCTTAGATAAATTGATAAAAAAAAAGCAATATAGTTATAAATCAAAGACTATACCTAATAATATTGATTTCAAAATAAGCTGATAGAAAAAGATATAATAACTACAGTATAAGCTTTTAATTTTTGTTAATTACAAAAAATAAAAGTTAAATACAGTAAATAAACGTGGTCCCTTACATTGAAAAAGGAACATAAATTGAGAGTATTTGAAAATAAAATCCTTAGGAAAATATTTGGGCCTAAAACAGATGAGAAGACACATGAGTGGAGAAGGTTACATAATTTAGAAGTACATAATTTGTATTCATGTCCAGATATTATTAGAATAATTAAATCAAGAAGACTTAGGTGTGTAGATCATGTGGTACGAATGGGAGAGGAAAGAAGAGTATACAGGATTCTTGTTGGGAAACATGATGGTAAAAGACCAATAGGAAGACCAAAACAAAGATGGAGGGATAATGTAGAGATGGACCTAAAGGAAATTGGTAGGGAAGGAAAGGAGTATATAGATCTTGCTCAGGACAGGGACAGATGAAAGGCATGTGTTGCTGCAGCCATGAACATTCGGGTTTAAGAAGGCTAGAGAGTTAGTTAGTTATACATTAAATAAGCATAATATTTGGATTGTAAGTAGAGAATATAACAAATGTACAATGCATTGTGCATTATAAGCAGAAAATTAATCCAGTTTGCCCTAGAAATACATTTTAAGAATAGCCCAAAATAGCATGCGTAATAGAAAATTAAGAAAACTTTCTGATGCATAAAAGTACTGACTAGTGCTGAATGAATCAATTACTGTAAAATATTATTCTCTGATTCAAGTAATTTAACTGTAAACATTATCTTTTGTGAGTAAAATATAATTGTTAGTAGAACTTATAAGTACAAATATTAACTTTATACGCCTTCATACACTCTAAATAACATAACTTTGATAATAAATTAGTAACAATTTGTTAAAATTAAGTTAAACTGTAGAATTGTTTTCTTAAATAAATATAAAGTAGTAAAAATACTAAACAAATAATTCCTTCTTTTCCTAGTTAAAGGATGCCAAACAGTGTAAACCAGATGTTAGTGGCTAAATAACATAAAATTTAAAGGCAGTAACAATATTTTTTTTAAAAATACTGCTTTTTACCTAACTTTGTGAATTAAATACTAGTACATTTTGTCAAATTATAAATAAAATATACCTATTTCTTTGGTATTTGTACTATAGTGAAGAAAATGTTACTAAAACTTGGCTAGTACAGTAAATCTAAGAGTTTTAGCTTTATTTGTCCGTAACTGGATATAATTGTAACTTGTTGATCTCGCCAAACACAATCTTTACCTCAATTTTGGAAGCTAGCTGAACTTTAGCGTTTCGAATAACGTATAGTGAAGGCCTCTATAGTGGAAAAATACACCCAGTCTGTAAAAAATTTGGAAATGTTGTCTCCTTCTCTGTCGAACCAGACCAAGAGTGTTCTCAAATGTTTCAATATATTTCTTAACATAACTAACTTTTCAAGAAAAGAATACCTTGTGCCCAGATAGCTTAGTTGGTATAGCGTTAGGCTTTTAACCTATCTGTCCAGGGTTCGAGTCCCTGTCTGGGCGATTAAAATTTTTAAATTTTGTCATCGGATCTTGTGCAACACTAAGTCGTAAGTAAGCTTTTAAGTTTCTCAAATATCAGCATCTTTAGCTAACAGTACAGCATAACCAGTATTATTATAATAGAAATGTTCTGGTGGTAGAACCTACACCTACTGTAATATCTCTGTGGTATTAACTTACATGCAGCCCATAACTTTTGAGAGTGTTTCTCCTCCGGTTACATTTCCTCGCCATTTACCCTTAGCGTCGCAATTAGCCTCAGAAGCAAAAAAAAAAAAGCGAAATCTTATATTTGTTTTTTTTATATCTCTGAAACCACCTATACTATAGAACTACATTTAATGAATTTTGCAGTCTTCCCGTTTGATCTGTTAAATAATCCAATCATTAAAATATACTTACATAGAAAAATCTGTTTTTCAGATACTTTAATCGGGTAATCTGCTTTTGCATACTTCCTCAGAAATATACACAATCATAGTTCTTTATAAATTTAGCACCTGATATAAAATAAGTCGAAGTCTAGTTAGAGTTGGCCTGTAAGTACTTCTGGTACATGTAGTTACTTGAAAAAGCAAATATTGGCTGTATAAAAGATAGCATTCTTGTGAAACAGTAAAAAATCAACCTCATTTCCTCGTAATATTAGCTGTAAGTGCTTATTGCAGATTAACAAAGCTCTGGCGTCTGGTACTACGTCACCCATAATCCTTTGTAAGGTTCGTGTTGTCCTATAAATTATCGATATACATACTAAGTCCCTAGTTACAGCCTGAGCTTTAAGTTTCAATCTGAGGATTTCAGTGTTCAGATAGTGATTGTAGCCTCGTATAATAAACCAAATGGAAATAACCCAAGTGTTGATGCACCCAAAACACCAGTAATACTTCAAAAATACCTTGAAAAAGGCTATAAGGCTAAATTATTCTTCTAGCATAGAAAAAAGTTTAGCAAGTGGACCTATGGTCCATATAGTCAGTTGTCTTTGAACTTCGTCTTGTCCTGTGAATTGTCAATATATTGATAAATGGTTATATTTAAAAAAGAAAAGAAACAATGTTGGTAAGCGTCCAGTTATGGACCCCTCGGTAAAGGGATTTCAGTCTTTATAGACACACAATAATTTTCGTTACACTAAAAAAATTTGTCAAATAGTCGAAATGTTAAACATTTCGTGTACTTTATCCAATAAGCCTTAGCTAGAAATACAATAACAGCGTTACAGGCATTAAAATTAAGCAAGCTTAGATATTCTAGTGGCACATAATAAGTATAAAATATCGTTTAAAATACTCTGACAAATAGTTGTGGTTATCTGAGATCAAAATTTTCAAGCCCTCTCTCCTGCATAAATAGGCTCTAGAATTCACTAAGCCTCAAAATAATATTAGGGTACATAAAATAAAAAAGCAGATGGAGAGTGGTGCTGATCGCATCATCTCCAAAATAGCAAAAACAAAAATATACAGAGCCCTATCTGATATATTTAGAAAACTTTTACCTAGTACAACAGTAACAAAATACTCAGCAAACTCTAAAATAAACAAACTTTCGTTGTTATTTGAGTAATAATAAGCCTAAACTTGAAAAAATAAAAGGGTAAAACTTGACGAAACACACTTCGTGTGTACAAAATTTAATTCAAAACACATTTAAATTGTGTTATTTGAGTAAACGTGGAGAATAATCCTGTAAACTTTGGAAAATCTCTCTCTCTCTCTCTCTCTCTCTCTCTCTCTCTCTCTCTCTCTCTCTCTCTCTCTCTCTCTCTCTCTCTCTCTCTCTCTCTTTCTGTGGGTGTGTGTGTGTGGATGTATGTGTGTGTGTGTGTGTATGTCCAAAATGTAATAAAAAGTATTTCCTGAACAGATGAAATTGTGTTATTTTGGTAAAAAATTAACAAAGTTGTAAAATAATAGGTTAAAAGTTGAAAAAAATGTCTTTGTGAGTCCAAAATTTAATAAAAAATGTTGCCTGAACAGCTGAAATTGTGTTATTTGAGTAATAATAAGCCTAATAAACAGATAGAAGTTGAAAACACACACTTAGTGTGTCGAAAATGTAACTAAAAGTCTTTCCTGAACAGATTGAATTGTGTTATTTTGGTAAAAATAAGCCTAGACTTGTGAAATAAACAGATAGAAGTTGAAAACACACACTTAGTGTGTCGAAAATGTAACTAAAAGTCTTTCCTGAACAGATTGAATTGTGTTATTTTGGTAAAAATAAGCCTAAACTTGTGAAATAAACAGATAAAAGTTGAGAACACACACTTTGTGTGTCGAAAATATAACTAAAAATCTTTCCTTAATAGTATAAATAGTGTTATTTAGGTTAAAAATAGGTATAAAATTGTAAAATAATAAGTTAAAAAGTTGTAAAAATATCTTTGAGAGTCCAAAATTTAATAAAAAATGTTGCCTGAACAGTATAAATAGTGTTATTTTGGTAAAAAATTAACATAAATTTGTAAAATAATAAATTAAAAGTTGAAAAAAATGTCTTTGCGAGTCCAAAATTTAATAAAAATTGTTGCCTGAATAGTATAAATAGTGTTATTTGAGTAATAATAAGCCTAATAAACAGATAGAAGTTGAGAACACACACTTAGTGTGTCGAAAATGTAACTAAAAGTCTTTCCTGAATAGTACAAATAGTGTTATTTTTGTAAAAAATTAATATCAAGTTGTAAAATAATAGGTTAAAAGTTGAAAAAATGTCTTTGTGAATCCAAAATTAATGAAAAAATGTTGCCTGAATAGTATAAATAGTGTTATTTTGGTAAAAATACATAAAAACTTGTAAAAGATTTGACATAAAGTCAAAGTTTGGTAAAAAATAAACTCAAAATTAAGTTAAATAGCACACAGTAACATACATTTACTACCTAAATCAATAATCAAAGGGTCCTAGGTTCGATACTCCGTGATAAAAGCAAATAGTGAAAACTGTAGGCCCCGTCCCTGATAGCTCTCCCTTCTTCCTAGTACAGATATAAAACCCTTACGCTTCGTTCTCCTTGTTCAAAGTAAAGTTCTCGCTCCAATCTAATTGGGTATCCAAAAACCTCGCTAAAGCGTCCTGTGCCTTAGGGCAACCCTGAGCGGAATATTAATTGGCGGCGGAAACCGATTCTACAAGCGACGCATAGCTTCAGAGATTTGACCATTGCTGCGCATTCTCAGACATTCTTTGTTGTCTGGTTGAATCCCTCCCCTGCCCTACGGCATTGCATACCTTTCTCCTGTTCTTGCGTACTGGTTAACCTTGGAAAAACCGGTTCTGAAAATCTACCGACGCGTTCTCTGATTGGTCAATCAGGATTTTTCTTTGTTCTGACGTTGTGACGTCATTTGACCTTGAACGCACACTCCCCAAATTCCTTTCTCGTCTACCTGCGCGGAATATTAATTCTTTCTCTCTGTCTGGCATCAGAGCGGAATCGAGATTCGGAGACAGTATTCTGTCTAGCGTGTTGCACCACCGTGTTTCATAATATAATGCAATTATTGCATAGTACTAATTAATAATATTACATATCGCGGGTTCGAGTACCGGGACCGTCCCCAATCGTAATTGAACCTGTACCTACACCCATTACCACCGTTCATAGCGGTTCATAAACCATAGAAAACTTATTTTCAATACTATAAACATTAATTATTATCGATTTATACATTACATACTTTGCAGTAATGAATATAAAACCATATGCATAACGTTTAGTACCTCTAATTACCTTCTATGTACATATTTTTCATAAAATAAATAAATATATATTCATAAAAAGTTATAAACATGCAAATACATAAATGTAAAGTATTCTAAGTACATGCAAATAAATTCTAAGTACGTGCGAATTAATTAAAACCCGTGCACATTAGTTATAAGTACATGCGAATAAATTGCGAATATTAAATAGCGACCGGCCTTATCGCGTTCCGATACTACTGCTGTTTTCGGACGTCCATGTCGCGGCTTGTCATCCACAGATCCAGTATCTTGGAACTTTGCCAGCAACTGGCTGACGGCCACATGTGACACCGGTTGTCTTGCAGGATTGCGGTTATTGAAGTCTGCGGCAATGTCATGCGTACTTCTCTCCCCTGACATCAATATGATGGCAATCCATTCCTCATGTGTTAGTGGCATTTTCGTTCAGATCAGTGAAAAAGGAAATATGCTACATTTGACACGATCAATTCACATCATCACTCTTTTAAACTTTTATGTAAAGACAAAACACAATCGTAATTCCCATGTCAACCAATACTAGAAGATATGTACATACCGGTAAGTCGATATCCGGACATTTTCAGTGATTGGTCTAAACAATAAATACCACATAATCACATACTAACGATTATTTGAACAATAAACATTTAAGCAAAAAGGAAAGGACGTGTCACTCTCCCATGCGGAAATCGCCCTTAAATTTAAAGTTAGGTGAAAACAAATGTCACAGTTGTTTTCCTGGTGAAATTCTAGCCCATTTTGATATGTCGCACGACCCCCTTCCCATTTAAATTTCTGAAGTTGAATTCAAGATGGCGGACATCAAGATGGCTGCCGACCATGCGGGTGACGTCAGTGTGGTTCCCCCTTGGCCTGATAACGATTGGTCATCGCCATTTTCACGTTCCATGCCGCAGTGGCGTTGTACTGGGGGTGTTAAGTGACTTATTGAGCTACACTGTATAATAAAAGTTTAAGAAGTGATTAAACTTCCAATTTATGGTATAGACGATTGAGACTTCTTGAAGTTTTCGAGCCTAAAATCATAAAAAAAAAATTAAATGGTCTCGGCAACCAGATATCTCAAGAAAAGTTATTCCACAAAATTTCTATCTGTTACTATTTTGGGCTATGTTGTAATCACATTTTACCCCAGATATGCCTGAAAAAAAATTCTTTAATTTTTCTTGTTTTTTGTGTTTAATGCATTAAGAAAAATCAGATTAATGTAAAAATAGTATTTATTTTGAAATATCTAGTTTCAACAATGCTCTAGAGGGTGTCCTTTTAAAAGGACAGTAGGCATTAAGGGGTACATTATGTTAGTGTAACGAAGTAATGCACATTTTTCTTCAGCGAAAGAAATGTTATTTAACCTGAAACAAATACATAAGAACATATTCTAATTGTTTGTGTGGTAGCTTACAACCACGCAGACTCAGTTCGGTAAGAAAAGGAATTGTGGTAAAAAAGATTATCAAAGAAAATATGATAAGGGTGAGACCCAATAGATTGTAAAACATCAGTGTACATGAGCACCACGGATGGGTCAAGATGAAGTAGCCTACTTTGTATTCATCAGGTAGTTTCGTTTTTGCACCCTGATATGGCTCCATCCAATCAACATATCCATTACAAGTAGCACCAACCCCCAGCTTGTAGCCGTACCTGATTGGTTTGCCGCGAATAAATAATTGCTTGCATCCGTGGCGACCATAATATGGCACCATTGCCTCATCAGCACAGTGATATTCAAAGTGTGGTGCCATTTCCCGACATTTCTTATTCAATATGTTGAAAAGAGGTCTCACTTTTGCAAAATGATAACTTGTGTCTAAATGCTCATTATCGCAACAATGCAGATTTGACATAATAAATTCGAATCTGTCTCTAGACATAGCATTCACAACTGCGACATTGCTTGTATCTTTACATTGTTCCCAATAAAGATGCCTTCTAGGAACCTGGTTGCATACACTCAACAAAATAATTCCTAAAAAGCACTTCATTTCATCTTCACTGACATCTCCTGATTTGCTGTTAGTTTGTTCCACCAACAATTCAATAGCATCATCAAAGAAATGCAAAAAAGTGGTGACTCTTTATTGAATACTTCCTGAATTGTTGGCCAGTCACTAAATGACACCTTCAGTTTTCCTTTAGTCCACTTATATTATTTTCACTACGTGACACTGACGGAGAATCTTGATTGTTGTTTCGGGAAACAGTTTCATCCAAATTGCTAATTATATCATCGTTGTTGGAAGTAGAGAGTTCTGCTTCAGCATTCAACTTAGATCCAGGTAGGTTATTGGGAGAAACTGAATCATCTTCTCCAGAATCTACATCGGTGACATCTCCTGTGTCATTGGTTGGTGGCATTATTACAATATCCAACTCATGTTGTAAACTATCATCATCATCATCTTCCTCCTCAAGGATGGAAAGCATTTTTAAGTGTAAGACCTCTGTAATACAAAATTTACGTAATATAAATAAATGTATATAAACGTACGTATATATATATATATATATATATATATATATATATATATATATATATATATTATATATTATATATATATTAATGATGATGATGAGTTGTCTGCCTGAAGGCAGGTGTTTTGACCAGAAGGTCGCTGGGCAAGATGAACCCATGGTGGTTTGCCATTGCCTTCCATGTAATGAGGATGAAATGGACATTTACAAACAACCATGCAGGAGCGGGATTCGAACCCGGGACCCCAAGCGTCGCAGTGCGATGTACTAACCACTCGGCCATGGGGTTCAGCATATATATTAATGTATTAAATAATAATTATTATAATAATAATTAATATATTAAATATATATTAATATATAAATGTATATAAATGAATGAAGGTAAACACAAAGAACCCTCAAGTGCCTACTGTCCTTCTAAAAGGACACCTAACTTTACATAATTTTTGCATTTCTGTGTATTAAAATTTTGAACATTATTTGGTTTTAGGCAAACACATATGAACCTAGCAAACGTGTAATGCTCATAAAGTAACTGAAACATTTATAAAAGATAACAAAACTTACCTTTCCGTTCTGCAGTGTGAAGAAAATGATATGGCTTCACATACTCATAAACACAAATAAGGAAAAATAACATAACAATAGTCTGAAATTGTATGCATTTTGTTATGCTTTGTTCTAAGAACAATGTAGTGCTGCAAAATCGACAAAACTAGCCTCGCGCAGGGTTTAGGACCCCTCCAGAGGGATTTAGATTCAAACAGGCAAAGTGTCCTTTTAGAAGGACGGTAGGCATATCTGGGTTAAATGATATCAGTTAAAAATCAGAATTCTACTATTTTTTTGTTTGTTTTTTCCTTATCTTTTACCTATTATTTCTGCTGCATGATTAAAGCAATAAGGACAAAATACAGCAATAACTTACTTCTTTGCAGTTTCCATCTTTCAAGGACATCGTCTTACAGCACAGTATACAAGCATAGAGTAAGGTAATAAATTAGAAGTTTAATGACTTCTAAAACTTTTATTATAGTGTGTAAACGTTATGAATAACCAGAAATATTATTTGGTGCGTCACTGCTTCATTTCACTGCTCTTATTAATGTTTAGCAACAAAACTTGGAGATTTCTACATGAACTAAATACTAATAATCCCACAACATTTGGCTACTTCAGCAAGAAAAACTGAGCAGTGGCAGATGACACAGCAGATAATCCAGCAACTCCAGTGCACCTAGCAGCCATCAGCATAGCAGTGCAGACCGGAAGTGCTCCAAGAGGATAACTACAATTTCCGATGTGGAAAAAATAAAATAAAATAAATAGGTATGTGGATACGTAAAAACACTTCATGTGTATATTTATATCTTACCACATCTGAAGTCTTGTAATGAACTAGAGAGGTAGTAAAACATTGTAAAAACAAATGACACAAAATTTGATATAACTTTAAAAACCATGACAGCAGTAACATTATGCTTAAACTGGAAGTAAGAATTTAAAACAACCTAAAATGTATACAGAACTCTATTGTTCCTATACATCACAGAACTTTAGCATACTTGGACTTGACAGCCCATTTATCTCATACAAAATCTGCCAGTGGCTTACTCTTGACATTAGAATAGTAAATGTGCATTAAGAGGTAGTAAAATTCAAAGAATCATACTTTAGACCTTTCCAAAGCTTTTGTTAAACTTAATTGCACTCACATGAACACACTGGGTATTAAAAGTAGTTCATATAATAGGATAACAAGAACTAGAAGGAAATCAACATAAAAATAAGAAAAATGTGCATTTTTTGTCAGAACTATAGTATCCCCCCTTGTGTCTTGGATAGCATGCATTCCTTAATGATTGGAGCAAAAATCAGATACATCTGAACAAGAAAATGTTTAAAAATAACGTGTAACACTTCTACCCTGAAGATGAGAGTTACGTTAGCTCTCGAAAGCTTGGAATCTTTTCCACAACTCACCTGGTCGATAGCCCGAGAGAAATTTCTTATCATTCGTCGAAAGGAAAGCTTCAATACTTACTTCAAGAAAATGTTTATTGTTTACCTTTACAAACTGTACATTCATGGACACTTCTGGCTTGTAATGATACTGTCAATGGAAGCATTACAATCCAGAAGTGTCCATGCCTATACACACACTCAGTCCAATGAAAGACAAGCAGGCAATGGACTCATAGCGGACTTGTACAAAAATATAAAAGTACAAGGAGAGGACTTTTGATACACAACATCCATGCAACATTAAGCTTTAAACTCCATCACAATACAATAAAAGAAGGGGACAAGTAATGAAATAAAAAGGAAAAGTAATGTGTGCACAGAGTATGTGAATGAGTATTATACGTGAGATATGCATTACTGTAGGTGTATTGGGCAATACTGAAAGTTATCTTTATGGACCTTCGATACATTTTCTCCAGAGGTTTTATTTTGAGTTTCTTCAAGAGGCACAGAGGCTAAGGCTAAAGCCATGAAAATAATCCAGTCAAGGTCATGTTGCCCACCTACAGTATTAGTTTAGTTTAGTTTATTTGCATCCAAGGACTACCGGTGTGTACAAATTACAGTACATGGTAATATAGGACATGTCAATACTTACATTACAATACAATACAATATTACATTAATAGATTTTACAAATACAAAATATATAGACAAAAATTGTAAAAAATTGTGTCTTACTCTGGTATTATATCAAAATCACAAAAAAATGTAACATGAGAAGATATAGAACATTGCAGCCTACTTCTAGGTGATACTAATTATCCACTTTCATTTGACATTTAATTTTACAAGAATAATATGTGATTATACTACATTATGTACATTTGTCTTATGTAAAAGTCGCTTCCATGTATTCAGCTATAGAATAAAAAACATGTTTCAGAAGCATTGATTTTATCTTGTGCTTGAATATCATCAATTTTGGTTCTTTCCTCACATCTTGTGGTAGTTTATTGTAGAGATCTATGGAAGAGTTTAAGGGACCTTTCTTACATAAGTTAAGGCGGCAATGTTTTATGTGAAGTTTGTCTTTATTTCTTGTGTTTAGGCCATGTATTTCCTTATTTGTGGCAAAGTTGGAAATATTTTGCTTATCATAAATTACGCATTCATAAATGTATATGCAGGGGAGAGTTAACACATTAAGTTTACGGAAAAGAGTTCTACATGAATAAGTTTTCTTTACTCCAGCTATGATTCTTATACCTCTTTTTTGAAGCATAAAAAGGACACTGGAGTGGCCCTTGTTACCCCAAACCATAATACCGTATCTTAGTAAAGCATCAAATTTGCCATTTCAACTTTCAATAATACTTCCGGAGGCACTAAAAAGATAATGCTGTTTTGGGGAATTGTTTAAAGGACCTTGAGGTAGCCATTCCATTGGATATGCCAGCTCAAGATTCCTAGTCACTTATATTCTCTTAATAATAGTAACACTAAAATTGACTCATCCATTCAAGCAAACTTGAAATTTGAGTGCTGGGGGTTGAGCTGGACCTAGATATTGTCACTTGATCTCTCTCTCTCTCTCTCTCACACACACACACACACACTTGATCACTCCAGTCAATGAAAAACCTATTGGAAGGTCTTGGCCTTTTAATCGTTGTTGTTACTCTTTCTTACGTTGAAAGAAAAAGGAAAAATAATGTGTGCACCGAGTACGTGAACACACAATGTCCGAATTGAAACGCCCTAATTTCAAATATTTATATTAAACATATTATACAGGCAAGAACAGTGTCGTAGGTGGTATATTGTAGCTTAGCTGTGGAAATTTTAAATAGGTAATGAAAAGTAAGGATTCGTTTATTTTGTATCGTTCCAGGTGGTGAAAAGTGAAAATGACAACCAATGCTGAAAAAGCGCAAACTGTGTGGTGGTACGCAGAATTGGGATGCATAAAGCTTAAGATGCTTGTGAAGCACATCGTGGACTGTGGATTTTGGGAGAGCAATCTCACGTGACCCCGTACAAATGGATTTCTTGGGACTTCGTGCAAATGCATCTGCAATGCAATGAACGTTTTCCTTTGATGTTCGTGATCGGCCACCACCATGCCTCTTAACGACAGATCCTGTCTCTAGAAATGCTGCTTGCCACGCCTTGATTTTCTTGGCATCGGGACGGTCTCTGTGATACTCTGCACGAAACCGTCGGTGAACTGCAATAATTGATCCCAATTCTGTGTACCACCACACAGTTTACGCTTGTTCAGCATTGGTTATCATTTTCACTTTTCACCACCTGGAACGATACAAAATAAACGACTCCTTACTTTTCATTACCTATTTAAAAATTTCCACAGCTAAGCTACAATATACCATCTACCACACTGTTCTTGCCTGTGTATTATGTTTAATATAAGTATTTGAAATTAGGGCTTTTCAATTCGGACACCCTGTATATTACACTTGAGATATGCATTACTGTAGGTGTTTTGTGTATAAAATATATACTTTAGGCATTCATGAACCTGAAGAATGTTTTCTATTTTTTCCAACCCTCTTTGTGTGTCTGCTTCCATTATTTTTTTTACAGTTTGAATAAAAAAAAAATTTCTTGTGAATTTCATGGAAACTTTATTTTTTTTCTGAATAGCCAAGAAAATATTTCAATTAAAAAAAATACCTCACAATGTTCCTTACATTAAGTACTATTTGCTAACATTTTTTTGGAAGTATAGTTTAAAGTTGAAATTGTTGCTTATTGGCAATACTGTAGGTGGGCAGCGTGACCTTGACTGGATAATTTTCATGGCTTTAGCTTTAGCCTGAATGAAACCTCTGTGTGTACTTTGAGGTTTCTTGAAGAAACCTCTGGAGGAAATGTATCGATGGCCCATTAAAATAACATTTCAGTATTGCCCTATTCAAAAGTTATTTTCAACGAAGGTAAGAAATTCTCGTGTAAATCGATAACAAAAATGTGTTTAGCAAACCTTTAAGATTATGTAGCAAGTCACAAGTTTCCGAACCAAGCGTTAATATATTAAAGCGAAACGGCAGGGTAGCTCACACGGGCTAAATATACTATGTTTATGCACAAAGAGCACTAAACTTGAAGTAATTTTGGTCGTCCTTGCCATGGGTCTATAATACAAAAATTTAGATTTAGAGGTTTCCTCTTGTTGCGACTTGCGAGTATGTGTAATTCAACGGGGGAGTTGGAATCTGAGAAACTCACCATATTACAAAGAAAAATATATTAAGTGAGTAAGCGCATGATATTAATTATTGTACACTATGCCCTATCCGATAACTTATTATTAACATATGTTTTCTTTGTATTAAGCAGACATTCCCCCCCCCCCCGTATTTTCGTCCTTTTTGATTCTGTTATAACAATTTTAAAATTGTAATTCCTGTAAATAAGAAAGCGTTGCGTTGCGAGACATGAAAAAGAATATAAAATATTTTTTGTAATAACTGTTCTTCTCGATAAATGTGTATGTATAAAATAGAGTACAATATTTACTAGTCAGGAGGAAAAGTATGATATCACGTAAAAAAATGAGTCCGTTATTAATAGCAACTATAAAAAATAAAAGTACAGTTGCGTGGAATCGTTATGTATTATTCTATACCAGATTCACAAGAATAAAATACTTAAATTGTGAAAATTGCAAGTGATGTAAACAAGTGCTGTGCAAACTTTAAGGGTTTTTTGGGTTCCGATATATTTTCTGTTGTTGACGATCGTCTTATTAAAATTCTTAGTTTCACAGCACTGATTATTTATCTATCTATCCAATTTCTAGTCCATACTTTTCTTTTTTCAATTTTTAATACAGCAGTAATTCTCCTACAACGTTCTTCAAATTGCTTGTCCATCTTTTTAGGTTCTCTGCTCTGCGCAATGTCTTATGGGAACAAAAGTATACCGACAAGTACGCTAACAAGTATCGTGTGAGGCGAAAACTAGCAGATGGGTAGCCAGTCCAGCGCTAATTAGGACATTCCTACTGAAACACCAGTTCCGTGTGATTCAGGCTTAACTGGCCTCGTGAACCTGGTGAAACTAGTTATTATTGTGGCTTTCGGAACGACTTTGACTGTGTTTTGTTTGGAATATTTACGAATGACGGACAGTGGAATTAGCGGCAATAAAATGTAATGCAGATGTCAGTGTTAATAAAATGAACTACCAAAAGAAAAAGAATCTGCAGCCGCATTGAAGTTTGCTTTTAAAATAAACCACATTATAACTTATAGCTCTACACAAATATTATATAAGCCGTTCATCTCTCTACACGCAGATTTCGACCAACTCTTAAGTACGTTCTTTTAAAAAAATATATATTAACAATTTTCATCATTAACTTTAATACTTGTGCGGGCTTCCCCGGTGCCGTGCTGTTAGCAAACGTGCTCGTATCGAACACGTGCTCTTAGAGAACACAGTTACGGAAGGATTTACAGGTGCGTGCTGTTAGCGAACACGCAAACTTGTCCTATTTTATTTGTTCTTGCAACTGGTCAGCATGCAAGTGTTGCCAGTGATAAGTCAACTTGCGTGGAGAAACACCTCAGTAGCTGGTGTCTCTTGACCTGACTCGTCCCTGATCATTCTTCAATCGGGTCTTCCTTGTCGCACAACAGTTTTGATACCTTGTGTTCTTACATCAGACGAGGAGTGCCTACGAGGTTAGGTTTCATTAGCATAAATACAATGAAAAATTATTATTTAGGTTAAGAGAACTAAACATAGCTAGCCTTCTACAATCGACTGTGAAACCAGCAAGACGAGTGAAATAGAATTAAAAATATATAGCTAACAGTATAATTTGGGTATTTGTAATTTCAAGTTGGCACCATCGTCTCAATGCCGCTATCGGGATGAAAACTCCGAATATATTCAATTTAATAATCAAACTAAAAGAGGAAGCAGTACATGCAATTTCCAAATTAGGCAGGGAGAACTTGGAGTCTCTAGCGGTAAAAGGAAGAAGACTTACATGAACATCGACACTCGGATAAAAACCGCTTTGGAACAACTGAAAATTGATGATAACATTTACAAATGTCTTAGGAAGTTGTCCTTTGTACAAAAAGTAACCTAGGTTGATTAACATTTACATTTCCTATGTAAAATTTGATTTTAAGGAAGATGAAATATATCAATATTTTAACAAAAACTTTCATGTAATTAACCTAAATTGTTGAGGATCCTTCATTTAGCTAATTTCAAACACAAAATGATAAGGTATCACTGGCAACACTTGCATGTTGATCACTTTCAAGGACAAACAAGACAGGGCAAGTTTGTGTGTTCGCTAACAGCACGCACCTGCAAATTCTTTCCTTCCGATGTTCGCTAAGAGTACGTGTTCGCTACGAGCACGTTCGCTACGAGCACGGAATCGCTTCCCCGATGGCACACTGGTAGCGTCGTCGCCTTGCAATCAAGGGGTCCTGGGTTCGATTCCCGGTGGAGGCACATACAGGGTGGCTACAAACAAGAAGAAATGAAATTCCCTGACTTTTCCAGGTTTTCCAGGACAAAATTTACATTTTTCCCTGACAATTACAAACTAAACTAAATCGATGTTTTTGCAAATGGAAATAATAAACTCATACAGATCCACGTATGGTTTGTTAAGTACCAATATTATCTTCTATGAAATTGACTTAATTTCTCTATTCTCTATGATTTGAATTCAAACTGCAAAATAATGAATTTAGAAAATTATTACAATTCACAAGCTAGGGAAGGATTACGGAATGTTGTCATACGCAGTAAGTTAAAAATAAAATACTTTATTATTTTTAAAGTTACGACTAAATGAGATAAGAGTGATTGATTAAGAAATACAATTTGTAATTTATCAGTCTCCTTATACATTCTCGGGATTATATGTTGATATTTCCACTGAGGTTTGGAATCCTCTGCTTGCAAGAACCATGAGTGCGAACTCATTTTTCAATGCATAAAGCTATTTATCTCTTCTCTGTAAAGCAAACAACTTAACTCTTGCATATAAGTGAAACAATTGAATCGAAGAAAATAAAATGTCATATTTCCTTACATTATCAATGAGATTTCTGCTTCAGTACAAATGAAGTACTGTGAAACTGACAACATGCAGTTATACCATTAATACTGACGAAAAGGGTATGTAGGTATTAGAAATTTAACGGAAGCAATTTATAGAATTTCATTGTATAGGTACCTGACTTAGCTAACCACACATAAAAAAAAAACACACACTAATAATAAAAGCTTCTGAAAGTTCATATACGAGGGGCATCCTGAAAAAAGGTCCAATGAATGGTCCCTATACGCAGTACTAGTGCTCGGAGAGCGACACACACACATGCACGCAGGAAGAAGTGGCATGTAGCTGTAATCTGGTACAGTTGCAATGCAGCCGTTTTAGGAAAGTTCTAGGTTAAATATTGCAGCTCTCATACAGTCTCCCACCGACTGCGATGTAGCCTACGTGTAGTAATCGGATTTTTGCACGCTCAGAATTTGGCACAGAGCCATCAGCAATCGTGTGATGTGTGCAGACAAAATGTCGTGAATGATAGTATGGTCAGACGATGGTGCAGACAATTCACGAAGGCCAATCGAATGTGTACAACCCCATACAGCTGAGTACACGCGGGTGTTCCATCACT
This sequence comes from Lepisma saccharinum, assembly GCF_977018435.1. NCBI lineage: Eukaryota > Metazoa > Arthropoda > Insecta > Zygentoma > Lepismatidae > Lepisma > Lepisma saccharinum. Next base: position 37,055,656 of record NC_139230.1, read on the forward strand.
TCAAGTGAGAGATTTTGGACCACTTCCTGTACAGCCCTGGCCTTGAATGTACCGAATTTCATCTCTTTGTTTAACTGAAGAGGTCTCTGGCAGGGCAAGGATTTCACAGCTACACTGCGGTAGAGATAGTTCCAGTCTTTGCTGTCAGACACATACATCATGGGCATACAAAATTTAGTGCCATGTTACGACAAATGCCAGAACAACGGTGGGGATTATGCCGAAAATTAGGTTAGGAATCACTGTTACTAATGCAATAAATTACAACTGATATTCTTGTTTTATTTATACCTAATCGGTAGGGACCTTGATATTTTGTTACTTTTTTTCAAATTGGTGTATTTTTTTTTTACTATAACGTGTTATTTTAACCAAAATTCACATTTTCATTTTAGCGCATTTTCTGGCAAATATCTCAAATTATACCTTCATGGTGTTTTAAAACTACTGTTTCAAATTGTAAGTCACATGGCTTACCCCTCTTCGTGAGAGTTTGATATCTTGAAAGTTATTTTGGGAAAGATATTTTCCATACCCCTTTTTTTAATTTTAAGGTATGGATTTTAGATAATGGAAATTTCCCCGTATATACTGAAGGGTGCATAATGACAATAAGTGGCGACGCACCCAAAGAATTAAAAACAATCAATCTCATGTGACCAATACCGATATATTATGGCACCAAAAATTGGCATTGTATTTTTTTGACTTGTTAGTGTTACGTTTCCAAAAATTCGCGTTTTTGTTTTAGAACATTTATCTGCCAAATATACTGAAACTTAATACTCCATTGTGCTTTTAAACTATTATTTTAAATTGTAGGTCACATGGTCTACGTATTTTCGAGACAGTTTGATATGTTGGAACAGATTTTTGAGGAAGTAAAAGTAAATAGCTCCCCTGCACTTTTCCATGAAGGTGTATAGGGGTTTGGAGTTAGGGCCCCACACTTTCTTGATCACGGCTGAAGGTGGAGGTGATGTGATCAGCACCACGCTCCTGGCTACCTTTATCACTCAAAGTTTCCTCAAGGTACCAGCTTCATATGATGCTGGGTGGTGCCGGAGCAGTTTGAATAGGTGGAAAACATCCCGGTTCTCCCCCGCAGGGGATCGACCCCGGGTCTCTCGCATAGTAGTCAGACGCCCTAACGACGGTAGATACGCACTCGATCTCCTGTTAGAACCCTGCCTCTTTTACATGATTTAATGTGGCTGTCGGAATTATTCCATGTACGTATAACTCTATAGTTTACTCTTGAATAAAATGTTGGAAAACTTGCATGTTCTATGTACACAAACATGGCCTAGAAAAGACAAGCATGTTGGATTTCATGGAATTTTTCATTGTTTTAGGACATTTCTTTAATGCGAAATACGCATTATTTCGATATTTCGAACGGGCGAAAAATGTGTCCAGACATCACTGCACATTCCTAAACATAACTTCATAGCAATTACCATTTTTCACGGTTTTGGCGTTTGCGAAAAATCAATGTCCCTACTAACAGACAGGACAGAGAGTGGCGTTAATTTCATTGCAATATTAGTGTTGCAGTAAATTTGAGGTTGGGAGCATGCACTTGCCAATTTTTATAATGTTCACCAATGCAGTTTTATGTTTAACTTTTTCGTGATAGTATTCAATATATATCCCGTTTGGTTGGATTCTTCTTGATATCTAAGAATAGTGCAATGTCATTGTAAACGTATGTTAACTTGTGCGAAACCAGTAATACGTCAGGATGATGAAAGAAGACCTTCGTAAGCACTGCTACATTAAAGAAGGTGAAGTGAGACAAAAGAGTAATAAATTTCAGCAGCGTATTTGCAGTCTAAAGCTCTTCTTGTTTATGCATGAAATTTTTGTTGGATGTTGCAGTCAATGCAATTTCTGTCGCATGTTGTAGTGAGATACTTAGTTGGGTGGCGATATTCGACAAAAATCGTATGTATCAATGGAACCTATTTGTTTCAATGTTCCTTCAGTTTGCCCAAGAAAATGCCTTACTACGACGTCCGACAACTATCGGACGGCGCCACCGGCTCTTATCCCCTCCATCTGTTGAGAAGTTTCCTTACTACTCCTATACGGACAAGAAAAAAAATGATAATTCAATGCATTTTCCATTTGATATTTAGAAGCTTAACCTTTACTCCCCCGATGATACCATATGGTATCATCAGAGTAAGGTCGTACTGGCCCGATGATATCATATGGTATCATGGTGCTGATTACGAAAAAAATATGCTTCTCGGAACTTCATACTCTTATGTTTGGGTGGAAACTCTGACACAGGTCTGGAGCAAGCCTGGGAAATTCATACTGATGACCAACCTCCCCTCTCTCCCCGCATCATATCCATGCCACATTTCCGAACAGTTTCACATTTTGGCTCATTATTCAACTTTTATGGCACCCAGGAACATGAAATGTTTCAATAGTTTTGGAAACGTCCATTCTTTGAAGGGAATACTAAGGTTTGCGCCTTCTCCTCCAAATAGCGGGAGAAGAAGGGGCAAACTCCAGATTTTTATAGTTTTTCATTGAAATTCGGGGGTCGCGCCCCACAAACCCCCTTACTCGGTTCGGCGTTCTGAATTGTACACTGTTGCATGCTCTGTTTTAGCTGAAAAACAAAACTTATCCGAAGTAGATTGCTCCCATAGTGCCCGAGTTATAACAATTTTCTGAGTAATATGCAAATTACCTATTTTTTAGTAAAAAACAGAGTTTCACATTTTGGCTTATTATTCAACTTGTATCGCACCCAAGAACATGAAACATGTTTCATTCTCTCTGGAAACGTCCATTCTTTGAAGAGAATACTAAGGTTTGCGCCTTCTCTCCAAAATAGCGGGAGAAGAGGAGGCAAACTCCAGATTTTTTTTTTCATTGAAATTGGAGGGTAGCGCCCCACAAGCCCCCTTCCTCGGTCCGGCGTTCTGAATTATACACGGTTGCTTGCTCTGATGTTCTATCTGACAAACAAAACTTATCCGAAGTAGATTGCTACCATAGTGCCCGATTTATAAAAATTTACCTCCAAAAATGCAAATTACCTATTTTTCGTAAAAAAAATCACATTTTGGCTTATTATTCAACTTGTATGGCACCCAAGAACATGAAACATGTTACGTTCTTTTGAGAAATGTCCATTCTTTGAATAAAATACTAAATTTTGCGCCCTCTCCCCAAAATAGCGGAGGAAGAAGGGGCAAACTCCAAAGTTTTATGTTTTATCCATTGAAATTCGGGGGTCGTGCCCCCAAGCCCGCTTCCTCGGTCCGGCGTTCTGAATTGTACACGGTTGCATGCTATGATGTTTTAGCTGCAAAACAAAAGTTATCCAAGTAGATTGCTCCCATAGTGCCCGAGTTATAACAATTTTCCTTCAAAGATTGTTCGAATTTAAAATTCCCGCCGAGAAGCCCGAGCGAGAGAAATCTATCTCTCTCTCTCTCTCTCTCTCTCTCTCTCTCTCTCTCTCTCTCTCTCTATCCTCCTGCCATCACTGGTTTCTGGCGCCGTGGTGTGCATAAAAGGGGCCTAAAAGTTGAGGCTGAAACTTACGAACGAGATTTCCTGTTCCCGTGCAGAGTTCCATAACGATATTAAAAAAAAAAAAAAAAAAAAAAAAAGACGAAATTCCCTGACATTTCCCTGACTTTTTTTGACACCTCAAATTCCCTGACTTTTCCCGGTTTGCCAGGTCTGTCGCCCACCCTGCACATAGTGGTTCGGAACCCACTTTAAGCTGTAGGTTCAGTCCCGATTAGCCTTACTGTGCATAAAGTGGACTTAAAACACCAAATCAATTACAATTACAAATCAATTGAATATTTGAGCGAATTTCACTTGCACACGACATGTTTCAGATACTTTGCTCTAGTCCAACACCTGCCTGCATGTTCACATTACTACCTACATAAATCATCGGAAATTGTTGTTTATTGAACAAAATGTTAGTAATTTAATAATTTTGCTACGAGATTTGAATAAGAAACAATGCTTTCACCAAGAATGTACGTTTTGCCACAAAATTTCCTGGTTTGGTATATTAATTTACAATCTCTTTCAACTACTACAAAAAGAAACCTGCAATATTTGCTCCAAGAACTAGCATGCTGCAATTTTTACAGTCGAGGGCGTCAGAATTATAAATATTTCCTTCCCAACCACGTTCCGACCAAAATTTTTCCGTCCCGCACACTCTTAGTTATAACAGTCAACAGGATTCTAATATGTCTTGTGAAAACGTTATCTTGTTGGACATGGCAGTTAATTGCGAGTCTTGTGATAAGTATTCTACGTGATTATGGCTATACACGGCGAGAATTATGAGTTTGAACGCGGAATGATAGTTGGAGCTAGGCGCATGGGACATTCCATTTCTGAAGTTGTTCGGGCATTCAGCATTCCTCGATCCGCAGTGTCAAGGGTGTACCGAGAGTATCTCATTGCAGGCATTACCTCTCACCATGGAGAATAGTCCGTGCTAACAGACAAACGAAAGTGCATGAAATCAACAGTCAATGAGGGACGTATGAGTGCCGTGTCTGTGAGATCAATTCAGCAAAATTTTGGCGTTGATGGGACATGGCAGCAGATGAACGACTAGAGTGCCATTACTGTAGCTCTTGTCAGTCTTACGGCGGGCGGCCTTCATGCAGGCAAGGGAAGTGGGGAACGGAGAAGCGACCAATCCAGCACGATAAGAAAAGCAGCAGCATGTAGAACGAGATGCGCGCAAAATTCCACCCACGACGTCGCAACTCTCGGCGCCTGAACATGGACTCAAGTTTTCGCTACCAGCAAGAAGTAAGTGACAGGAAAATCTATGTGCAGATAAGAATCGCAGCCACGTCTCAGCAAATCAAGAGTAATGTGCAATTATCCCCGTAGGAATTCGCTGCTTCAGTTTCCAGTTTTCCTTTGAATCTTCCAGGTATTATATGTAGAGGTGCGGTCGGTGTGAAACAATAAACCCAGCGTACCCCGATGGAAAGGGGAGGGGGCAGAGAATTTTAAATCTCTTCTTTTCCATCTACAACTACAGTGCACGGACGCAAGGACTCCAACTCAGGGGGCAGGTGGAACTTGAGTATTCTAGATAAAAAGTTGAAGGTGGAAAAAATCGAGGAGAATGCCAGACGACGCAGGCAGTGGTCTAATCGGTAGGGCTTCTGACTCCCAGGCGGAGACCCAGCTTCGATTTCCGGGGTGGGTGAATTTTTCAGCTCTTGTCCCCGCATAAATCGACTCCGGAGCTCACCCAGCCTCAAATGAATGGGAAATCCGGAGAGTTAAATGCGGCCGGAGTTTTGTGCGGATTTCACCAGCTATGAACATGACGTTTAAAACAAAGTAAACTTTTAATAAATCTATATGGCCAAAAAATAAAAGTTCATTCCTTGGTTGTTCCGCCTCTACACCGTGCGTTCAGTATTGCCGGGTGTGAAGAAACCACAGAGGAAGGGCAAGATTGTCTATTTGCTCCCCCTTCCTCCCAGTTACGACATAAAAAATGAGACTATATGTATTTCGAGTTATCTTGGTTTTGAAGAATATTTGGAAATATATTTTTGCACTAGATTTATGAACGTGCACTCAAGTTTCCGTTAATAGCAAGAAGTACGCGACATCACAATTATCCCCGTTGGAATTTCCTTCTCCTGTTTCCAGTTTTGCTTTGAAAGCTGCCAGGTTTTGTACCTGCAAGTGTGCTCGCATATAACAATACACCGGCGAAGGGGGACAGAGGACAGCATTTAAATCTTCCAGTGCACTTTCCGAACACGAGCTTCCTTTAAGTCCCTTGCTGCGAGAAAGGTCATCGGCCATGAGAAAAGGTGCACCTTGCAAGTTCTTGGAAATTTAAATCTAGGGTAATCTCACCTTCCCATTCCAAATTTAGACGATCAGACGACACAGAGTTCAGAGTAAAATAACTGCAGATGGTGTGTTTCGGCAGTTACTCTGGAAATTGTAGTGATGAGTTTGGATTTCCTTCCGCACCAAGCGATACAACTGTGCATATATACGTGTAAATCATTTCCAGAAAGTACACGGACTGCAAGGTCGCGTCGGAAGATCACTGCACTGCACTTAATCGCCTGATGTAGAATCAAAATACTGGTAAGTTTTACTTTTCTCCTTAAGTTTTCTTAATTTATATTTTCTGTGTGAAAGGACAGAAAAAGATGAGACTAGAGACAGACAGTATCGTCTCGATACACTACCATCAATACTCTGCCCTTTCAGGCTTTAACGCTGCAAACCTTGGAATGTATAAACCACCTCCTCTCGTGGAAAAGGAAGAACCTTATATTTCTTGGCCATTTAGATTTATTAAAAGTTTACTCTTTGTTTTTAACGTCATGTTCGGGGCTGATGGCGTAGGTTCTTACCTCAGAGAGAGGTAACAACATTTATTCTTATGTTCACGGGTGATTAATTTTTACGTTGTGAGAAGTAATTGTTTAGTTTTAGGTGGCAAGGTCGAGGTATGATCGATATTTTAGACTAACCGGGGGGGGGGGGGGGGACGATCGCCCCTCTCACCTTCAGTCTTAGGTTCTTCTCTCAAATCGAAACATCTGAGAAAGCCCATTGATCTGAAAAGACATGTAAAGTTCAGACGGATTTCATTCAAATGCAATACCAGGTACCTAACTGCTTACAGATCAAAATATCTAATTTTACAGCTGTTTGCGTAGCGTGGCGACTTGTCCCATATTTGACACCTCGGCCCACTCCAACCATGTACTATAGCTAAACCACAAGGAAAAAAACCTTCCGTCAAAAGCGTTCGCTCATCTTTCCTGCCGTTATCGGTGCTCGGTGCAGTGTTGCCAGGTCAGACTTGTAAAAATCGGGAGATTGTTCCTTGGGAAACCAGAAGATCTGCTACAAAATCCGATGATCTAATAGTAGCGGATGAACAACGTTCTCGGTGGCGGGGGCGGCGGCATAGGCGTGCGCACTAGGGGGGGGGGAGGGCAAGGAGACGTCAGATTTTTTTCCAGCCAGGGGGATTTTTTTATCAGGTAAACGAGGCATATTACCCCGTAATAATGTTGCCCTTTCAGAAAACACCACTTGAGTTTGAAAGTATCACGTTCCTACATCTCTATAATAATGGATGTAAATTACTGTGACTGAACTCAACTCATACGTCTGAAATAATAGGTACTTTTATGTCCACATTCATTTTCTACAATCTTTCAAGTCGAATGCTAACAATAACAAATTAATTTGCCTTCTGCTGGTGTTCGGTGTACAGCTATCGTTAGGGGTGGGCACGCGTCCTGCACCATAATGAGAAAATGCATTACGTATGTGAAATATATTTGGTGAATTAAGACAGCAGGTCTTCCTCAATAATTCAAGATAGCAACACTTATGCTAGGGTGCCACCTATCTTCCCCATCTGCTAGAAATACACACTACACCCACACCCATACACACAAACATATATATATACATACATACATGTATAAAATAATTTGACCACGCTACGAAGTTCCTACCTAGTAAGGCAAGGACGTTTCACTGTGTGTGTGTGTGTCACTTCATCCATTTCATTAGTTTTTCATTCATCCATATTGTCGTACTTACACGTAGAATAACTAAAATAGAAATAGATTTTGGGGTAGGATAAAATACAACCATCTAAAAATAGTAATGTATTAACCCTTAGTACGCCGCACAGTCTGACGAAAGTAAGCCCAGTGTCGCCGAGGCTTTGAGCGCGAAATTTGAATTCGTATACATAATGGAGAAAAATCGTAATAACTCTGGCACTATGGGACCAATCTACTTCGGATAACTTTTGTTTTGCAGGTAGATGCCCCAACCGTGGGGGATTACGGGCGGGGGCTGCATCCCCCGAATTTCAATGAAAAAAAAACATAAACTGTGGAGTTTGCTCCCTCTTCTCCAGCTACTTTGGGGAAAAAAACCGGAACTTTTGCTTCTTTTTTTTTTCAAAGAATGGACCTTCCGCAACAGAATGATACTTGATTTATGTTTGTGGGTGCAATACAGTTTGAATAATAAGGCAAAACGTAAAACTGTTTTTTTTTTACTCAAAACAGCGAATTTTAGCCAATTTGCATATTATTCATAAAATTGTTATAACTCTGACACTATGGGACCAATCTACTTCGGATAACTTTTGTTTTACATGGTGCATACAACCATGTAAAATTTGGATGTCCCAACCGCGGGGGGGGGGGGGGGTGTTACGGGCGGGGGTTGCATCCCCAGAATTTCAATGAAAAAAACAAAATGTGGAGTTTGCCCCCTCTTCTCCAGCTACTTTTGGGAGAAAACCCGAACTTTTGCTTTTTTTCAAAGACTGGACCTTTCGAAACATAATGAAACTTGTTTCATGTTCCTAGCTGCCATACAAAGTGAAATAAGTCGCATTATGTGGAACAATGCAATGACTAAAAAATTATGTTGGGTTACAATATTTGGCAAACCGTTCGAGAAAGAGACATGATCGAGGGCTAGTTAGTTATATATAACACAGCAAAATAATTAGGGTTATATAAATAGGTACTCACCATCTATTGTTCTGTGTGATACTTCTCGAAACAGGGACCAATGCACAGAAAAACTAGACAATTCTTGCACTGAAAAAACGTCAGGCGGAGAACTTTTTTCTTGCTGCACACTTTGCATCTCATGCGCTTACTGGTCTTTCTAGGCCAATGCTTGTTAGCCGAAGCTTCGAATCTTACCATCTCAGGGGGAGGTGGACAATCAACAAGCAAAGGTCTAGAAGGACCAGCCTGCTCCATAGATCCCCGCCGAACCAGCTCTTCATACAAAGCTATCCGGAAGTCTCGATGTCTGCGAGTCCGGGAGATCTGGCTGAGGAGGATGTGTGCATTGAGGATGCTTTGGTTTAGAAGGTAGAAAAACAGTTTGTTGGTCCACTTTATTGTCCTTTTGTCAGTCAGGTATGTACAGTCTTGGACAGTTCTGCGTTGTAACGACCCTATTGAAGAAGCACTGAAGCAAGCCATCCATGTCTGGCCACCAAGCGCCTTGTGACTAGACAACCCAAACAACATTGTAATTCTGCGGCTTGTATACCAGTCACGGGTACACATTTCTGTAAATTGAGTAGTGATGCTAAAGAGAAATACGAGATGAAGATTGTCGGAAGTAATGTCTCGTGTTCTCGACATGGAATAATACTCGGTCCACGTTATGTTCCATTAATTAATGTTGTTTGGGAACGAACCTGACGGACTGGGTTTATATTTTCACTCCTTGCATTACAGTAAATTCTATATTTTACAATTATATTCATGCTTTGAACGAAAATAATACCTAGAGTAACATCAAACACACGTGCACACCACTCTTCTCACACACATGCACGTGAAAACAAACACACAAAGCTAAGTTTTAACTTCCAAGTGAATGTCCAAATAACAGTAAACGGAGAAGCACGATGTGCGAAACATGGGATATTTCACAGAAAGAATGTGTCTATTTGAGACATACGTTGTTTCTATTAATAGACAATGAAACAATTATCAGAGAAATTAGATGCATTTGCTTTTTCAGGTGTTGAGGAAGGAAACAGACTGACTGAGAAAAAGAAAACGTAGTGTTATTGATAGTGTGTTGGTTAGCGTGCAGAGCTTTCATCAACGAGGCCTGGGTTCGATCCCCACCATGGGCAAAACATTTTATTATTTTCTATCAGAGAACAAGTACATTATATTGTTTTCTAGGCATTTTGACTAAAGGATACAAATCAAATTTAATATTTTAATCTGTCCCTTGCATCCACTTGTCTTATTTATCTACATTCTTCATATCTACTCACGAAACACCATGAATGTAACGAAAACACACAGATATAGTTAGAACAAGAAACACACCTCGCATCGAAGGTTCCAAGCTCGAGTTCTGGATTTTTTGCGAGGGTGATTACTCCTGTGTGTCTATTTATCATCTTCGTCTAAAAAAAAACGTTCCTCACTATTCCCGTGATTAACCTAGGGAGAGACCAAAACTACTCAAATAAAAAAAAATACACTGACTGGAAACTAGGCAGTGCAGTGTTATTGTTAGTGTTGGTTAGCGTACCGGGCTCTCACCAGAGGGATCTATGTTCGATCCCAACCAAGGACAATTTTTTTCCATCAACGAAGAAATGTGTAATATTGATTTCCAGGCATTTTGACGAAAAGACACACATGAAATTTGATCTATTAATGTATCAATTTGTTCTAATAAATCCTCTGTCACAAGAGGTCATAGAGATTCTCTAGCGAAGACAAATATATGTAATATTTTCTCGAAAAATTTCACAGCTACGATTTTTTACTGCCCTTCACCTGTTGGCTTTATTTACATCGTTTGTTCAAACTAACTCACGATATATCTTACAAAAATACACACAACAATGGGAACATTATCCCTCTGATAGTGAGAACCATAGAACCCCGAAAATTACCAATATAAACAAAATACTCCAGAATAGAAAATATTTCAAAGTAGCACGTTTTACAGTAATATCCGAATTAGTATCAAAATAGTTTTATTCAGTCCACTACTTGACTACACACGTCACCGTGTCTCTTTTCGAGTGTTGGTTATCATGTCAGGCTACCATCCGGACAACCTGTGTTCGATTCCAAGAATAAGAATGAATTTGTTTCCTAATTATCTCGCTTGTAATACTTTTAAAAGTTTGTATTTTAGTTGTTTTTTTAACTTTTAATTTATGTTGCACTTCGCATGTTGGCTATCTAAAACCTGTATAGATGAAAATTTGCAAACATGTGCATCGTTCCGATGAAGTGAATGAAAAGTTGCAGTGTATTCATGTAAGTGCTGGAACAAGATAATGATTTATTAGCGCAAAGGATGCAAACACAATTGAGATTCTCTCCTGGATGTGGGTGGTAACATCAAAGCGAAAACGTCATCTCTAGTGACGATACTTCACTTAGCACTGACAGTAGCTTTCTTCTTTCAACCTATCAATTTACACTTCACAACGAAACCGTTAGGGGTTGTGAGGAGTGGTCGTGCCTGCTACGGCATCGAACTTCCATGCTCACGATCGCAGGTTCGAATCCAACTCTGCGCGAGTGTTCTTTTTCTTTCTTAGAATATCACGTGGGAACTATTAACGATTTCTGCTTTTTTAATATATTTTTTTATTTAACCAAATGATGCGCATACATTCCGTGGTAAGCGCGTATTGCCCTAGCTGCTAATGTAGTACGCTAGGATGTCAGTTTTAAATCGTGTTTTGTTATATTTTTCCCCTTTTTTGTTTTATTTCTTTTACATACAAGTTTCAAGACAGATTTACATACTGGTTTGTATAGTTTGTTTAATGTCGCATTTTTACAACTTTTAGCTAATCACGACGAGGAACCATTAACTTCTTGCAATGTGTTATACATATAAGATACCTAGCAGAAATGTTAATTTATTAATGTCCACATTTCTTCTTTACTCTGTCTAATACACACGAATGATAGAGAACGCACCAGGAATTTCGTTTTCCATTACTACGCTGTCTGTAATGCAGTGTTGCTTTCATTCGATTTTGTGGATACTTCTGGGTAGTGGTAAAAGTAGCCGTGAGGGTTAGCGCACCTGCATAGGGTGTCAATGGTCGTACGTTCGAATCTGGTTCACAATGTGCGTACTTTTTTACTTATTGAATTCTAATTTATGAACCACAGAAAATAATTCATTGGTGAATTCGGATGCCACGTGATGAGAAGGGCAATGACACGAATGCAGCAAAGGAAAGTGAATCGCAATCAGTTCGTGATACACAGCAATGGCTAACATATCGTTGGTGACTCGGGGAAGAATAATTGGGCAATGGGAAGCAGGCCGAAGCAAAAAGAGTATCTCGGAAGAAATGGGGATATCTTTAAACACTGTGTGTAAGTGGGTACGGAGATATGAAGAAGAAGGAGAAGGTGGATTGAAAACCAAACAGAGGCGTTTCAGACAAAAGTCAACCACTCAACAGGAAATAGATGCAATTGTTGAGGAAAGTAGGCGAGATCCTTTTAAGCCCGCAACAGCTATTTTGCGGTCTTTGCAACTGGATTGCTCGGAACGGACTGTCCGACGAAGACTAAGGGAGAACGGGCTTCGGAAGGAAGGTAAGTAATCTTGCACGTAGCGAAGGGGAGGGCTTGTGAAGCTCAAGCCCCCTCTTAATATCTTATAAAATATCTACTTTAAATAGTGTATAGTGGTAATTAATTTTACTTCATTTGCAGGATTAAACATCTTGTTTGAATAGAAATTATGTTTCAAGTCCATTATATGCACAGATAAGCTAATCGGGACTCGATCTGCAGTTTAAAGTGGGATCCGAACCACTGTGCAATGTTCCTCCGCCAGGTAACGAACTCGCAACCCCTTGATTAAACATATTGTAGTATAATAAGTTGTAATGCACGGAGAAAATCAGCTACAGTGGTTCTACCCCACTTTCTCGACTTCAGTTGGCGGCTGGTGATAAGGGATGATCCCTCTCCCGAAATAAAATTCTGGCATAAGCAATGCATATGTATATATGCAAGTACGCTATAACTAAATCGTAAATAAAAATGGACTAAATATTTGGGCATGTTTCACGAATGAGATTTTCAAAGTAATATTATTTCGCAACATCAGGTCAATAATCCAGTATCAGGGAAAAAAAATAGAAATCATAACAATATATTTTTTTAAAAAAAGTTAATAAAAATCAGATGTTAGTAACAGTTTAGATTTTCCGTAGCAATGAACAATTATATTTTTGTTCCAATCTCATGAAGAAAAAAAACATAAAACCAAAGCGAAAATACTCCCAAACACTCTGGAAGATCAACCTAGCTGCTATATATTTTTAGGACATACATCAAGGTGTATTGAATTTTAATATTCTAATTTGGTGGGGGGCGTGCAAACAGATTACTTAGTGCAGCATTATGTCTCCTTCTCTACTCATGTCTTGTTTAATCTCTCCCATGTCTACATTTGTTTATTAAGATTTTATTCTAAAAACTTTGAATGTAAGCTAAGCTATGGCCAGGCAGTCTTATAGTATAACGGATTACGTTTTACACCCATACAAACAAAGTTACTAATTTGTATGTTTTACCTTTAAATGATCAGATCGTAAAGGATAAAATGTTATGCATAGAATTTGAATTTCCTCTTTGTTACAAATATTTAAGTTTACGAAAGTTTTTTTGCAACTGTTTACATTTTGCAGATAAATGTGCACCATTCGTGAGCAAAATTCTTGCAAATTCACGTTTTGTTCCCTTATAATTCTCTGTGCCAATATTTGCCGTATCATTCTGCAAATACAAGGTATTACCATTCAGTAGACCTGCCAATAATAAGCTCTAGGAAGTCTTGAAGTGTGACATACTAAAGTGGAGAAAAAAATTGAAAAAAAAACAACATAAAAATCGTCACACTAGTTGTGTACTTTCAAGGTTTAGGTAACTATTGAAGCACTCTGATTGGTCTTTAATCGGTACGATAGATGGAAGATAGAGTTATTTTAGTCTAATAAATTCCGAGGGGAGATACATTTTCATGAAACATGTTTCACCACAGGACATTACAATAAATGTAATTTAGTTTTGATTCGCTTGATATACCAACGTCATCAAATGAGAAAGAGACGTCATGTGTAGGATATCTGGTGTTTCGTAGAGAAATAAGAATTTCTAACGACCATTGTGGTTCATTTCATCATTAGATGTGAAATTGAATTCTCAAAATATACTGAACTCAAAGTACAGTATAAGTATTATTTGTGAAATTTAGTTTTAGTGCTGTAGTTAGTCTCCAGTGTTTCATGACATCTCTCTCTAACCTCCTGGTATTTTGCCGTTCCTTCTTTTCAGATAATCATACAGTTATTAGACAAACGAAAATCGTAGGCAACTATTACATAACCAGGTGTAAACATATTAATTCCCAGTATATTTCACTAATAGAATATTTTTTTTTTATTTGTTATCTTTTAGTCATTGCCAATTCCAAAGACCTCCATTTTGAAATGGTCTACTGTATCTGCTAGAAACTCTGTAATCAACATATGAAAATAATATTAATCTTCTCTACGTGTAGTAAATCTCTCACTAACTTCCGCAAATTAGAAATTATTCTTGGAGTATATTATTTTTTGAATGCAATGCTTGATATTACGTATCTCCCTTCAGTTTCGTTCTAAATCTTTGTCTGCTTCTGTAGAGATTGCTATGTTATTTACACAAAAGAGCAATACGTAAATAGTACTGAACAACAATTGAACTATAAACCACCCTCTACATATATTACACTCCAATTAATATTAATGTGCAAGAGCTGGATATTACCCCTTAAATTGAATGCTCTGTCATATCTAATTAGAATACACTCAAGAGCATATAATCCTGAATTCCCCAATTAATACTAATAATGCTTATATTCTCATTTTCCAGTCATCAAAATCCGATACAGAATATTTCATTGAATCGAATTTCAGACCCAAAATATCCTAACATCACTTTTCTTAGTAATACATGTTATTATTACTGTTATTTTTGAGTTCATCATTATTGGAGTTGTGTTGAATATTTATTACATGGAGTGGAAAGAGAAGGAAATTTTGTCATTAAAATGGGGCAAGTTCCATTCGAATTATATCGTTGTCTCGTGACATGTAGCTATTTACAATTTGTCGAGTTAATTTCAATATGCATGTCTTCCTGGCTCACCAGCCATCCACCGGATCCCGTACCTGCATTCCACCTAGTTGCCCGCTTCCGTGGAGGCTGCTGGGAGCACAGCAGCTTCACGTGACCACAGCGGCGGCGACGCCAATTGCTTGCGGTTCCGAGATCTGATGCCGAATGGGACAACGGTTTTATTATTCTCAGAGATTACACAGTTTGCATTTAATGTAAATTTCATATATATATTATTTAATACTTTAGACACAAACAATAAATTAGAATTTTGCCATGATAGATCGAAAAACAATGCTTGACAATAATACACTTTTCTTTTTACCACATTAGATAAATACTCCAAGACTTAGTGTTCAGAAGAGACATGGAAGACTATTACATGGGGATTGTTGTAAAGTTATATGTTGTAATAATAATATGGTTCGACAAAGCTTGGTTTCAAGACAAATATTCAAAATTCTGAGAAGACACGGTGCACCCGTATTTTAGTCTCATAACATAACACTGCCGCGTAATGAGATTGGTGGGTATGATATTAAAAGTACTGTTCCTCTTTGCTTACAGGTCAATCTCACACAAAGACACAGAGAGGCTCGTCTTCAGTTTGCTAGAGAATATATTAATAAACCTCTAGAATTCTGGGAAAAGGTAATATGGACAGATGAGAAAGTTTTCCGTTCCGATTCATCTGGACAGCTAACACTCTGGCGGCCAGACAATACAAGATACGAGGCCGAACACGTAGTGCCCACCTACAGACAGGGAAGGATATCACTGTGTTGCTGGGGATGGATTTCTGCCTCTGGTGTTGGAGAACTTGTCGATGTATGTTCTACCATGAACACAGATGAATACACCAGTTTACTAGAGGACTCTATGATTCCTAGTGTTCGAGCACTCTTTCCAGCAGAGGAAATGCCAACTATAACCTTCATGCAAGATAACAGTAGCGTGCATACATCACCAGGCACGATAAATTGGTTCCAGGAACATCCTGAAATTGAACTTTTGAAATGGCCAGCCAAGTCACCGGATCTTAATCCCATCGAGAACATATGGGGAATAACACAGTGTAACAAAGGTTTTCTTTCCTGGTTGGTATGTAGGGACCATAATACCCCTTGGTACCCTGATGTAGGAGCACTAGTGCATTTGTTTGTATCAGCCTCAATTTTCCCGCAAATGGGAAAAAAGGGATTTCTAAAATACAAAATGTCTCTCTTTCAAGGTGGCAACACTTCCCCTTGTGGAGTTGCAACACTGCGTGAATCCGTTTCAGAAGCCGGTGGTACATTATTGAGAGTGTGTTTGTGTGTTATTCATTGTTGTTCTGGATGTTTGTCTGTTCCGAGAACTCTTGTATGAGTTCACACAGTGTTAAAATGTACTGCTCAGAAGGTACTGAAAGCTGGACTTGCAGCACAAAGATTTCAGTTTGTTGCTATGTGTGACTGTTAGATATTCCTGTTCGGATGTGACAAGTATCTCCGGTTCTGACATTATATGTGTTTGATGTATCTTTACTGTAAATCATGCCAAGAAGTTGTGTACATAACCCAAACAAGTTCTGTTACATATGTGGAGTAGTGACTTTAAGTCCAATGTTACTCACCTGACACCTGCTGTGAAAAAGGCTTATGAATTGTACTTTTCCTGCAAAGTCGGGGACCAGGATAAAAAACGGGGCTGGTTGAACGGAACACACAAGGCAATGCCATTTGCCGTGCCAATGGTGTGGCGTGAGCCAGAAGACCACACCACAGACTGTTATTTTTGTTTAACAAACATTCGTGGAATAACCGCAAAAACGAACAAGTCAATCAACTATCCATGTGTGCCTTCTGCTATTAGGCCTGTTCCACACTGTAGTGAGTTACCTGTTCCTGTGCCACCAAATGCTTGGATGTTGAGTGACTGTGATACTGAACGTGAATCCGAAAGTGAAGGAAGTGAAGATCCTGTGTATGTGGGGAACGCACAGGAATCGCATATAATATAAAAGGTAAAAAAAAGGTAAAGTGCTCCCCTGTGCATAGCACCACGCCATGAAGGCGTATAAGGGGTGTGGTGGTAACGCTCCACACTTTCTTGATCCGGTCGTGAGTGGGGGTGATGTGATCAGCATCACGCCCCTGACCGCCTTTACCCCCCAGGGTTTCCCCCAGGTACCCATGTTATTCGACGCTGGGTGGACGCCGTGGCCGCTTCCATCGTTAGAATAGTTCCCGGATTTGAACCGGCCGGGGATCGAACCCGGGACCTTTAGCATGGTAGTCAGACGCGTTACCGACTGAGCCACCGCGGCCAAGTAGAACTAAATGATGTCGTGAGAGATCTGCAATTGTCCAAATCAGGCTGAACTATTAGCTTCCAGACTACAAGGTTGGAACCTTTTGGGAAAGGACACGAAAGTAACAATGTATCGCTGTCGTGGAATGATCTAGTGAATTTTTTCAGCTGTCAATAAGGTCTGGTGTACTGTACAGATGTGTGTGGACTTGCGTCCGCATTAAACATTGAGTATGACATGAATCAATGTCGTTTATTTATTGATTCTTCGAAATTCAGTCTTAAAGCTGTGTTATTACACAATGGCAATAGTCACCCTGCTATTCCAGTCGCCTATGCTGTAGGTATGAAAGAATCATACCAAAATATGAAGCTCTTGCTTGACAGAATGAAGAATGAAGTATGCGGATCATACTTGGCACATTTGTACTGATTTTAAAGTTCTTGGTCTGCTTTTGGGAATGTAGTCAGGATATACAAAACACTGTTGTTTTCTGTGTGAATGGAATAGCAGGGCGAAAGAGAAACACTATCGTGTGAAACACTGGCCCACAAGAAAGTCGATGGTTCCTGGACAGAAAAGTGTTAGTTACACGCCTCTTGTTGATCCAAAAAATGTGTACTTACCACCATTACACATGTTTGTGAAGGCACTAGATAAAGAGGGTGGTGGTTTCCAGTACCTAAAGACAATATTTCCACATATCACAGATGCAAAGTTAAAGGAAGGAATCTTCGTCGGACCACAGATTAGAGAACACATTCAACATTCGACGAAATCCTGCATGAAAACGAGAAAAGAGCGTGGGTTGCACTGAAGAATGTGATAACAAATTTCCTTGGAAACAGAAAATCTGAACATTATACCGAACTTGTAGAACTGCTTTCATGCAATGGGTTGTCACATGTCCCTAAAGCTTCATTATCTACACAGTCACTTAGACTTCTTCCCAGAAAAATTAGATGCAGTATCAGATGAACATGGTGAACGATTTCATCAGACCAGTTGTGTCTTGGAAGAAAGGTACAAGGGAAAGTGTGGGATTACTATGTTAGCTGACTATTGTTGGAGCTTGAAACGAGAAAATGAGGGTGTTCAGTACAAACGGAAGCGCCGATAAGACTACCTTGAACATCTTTATACATGTTATTTTATGTATCATCCTTTCCATCCTTGGACGTATGTACATTACTTAATTTGATTTGTATTGTTACTTCTGATACCTATTGGTGTAATACATAACATATTTTGTTCATAATATATATTTGTAGTTCTTGAATTGATGTTAATTTCATTTAGGCGTTTACGTAGGTACCTTTGGCTCAGGGTGGGATAATGGAGCAGCTAGGGATGTGGGACAGGGGTCGGGCAGGGTATATATTTCGGTACCGGTACTGGTATTTATGCAGATCGATAGCGTTCTCGTCATGTAATCTTTGCTTCTTGTACTGTGTAATTTCAAAAACGAATTACTTTTAGTTTCATTCTTCGTTACATCCCATGTCCTGCAGTGCTCCAAATAGCATAGCATTTACATTACATAATAAAATTTTCAACTATTATTTCTCGAAATCGGAGGCTGATACAGCAATTTCAGTTATACCACTGTAATCAGCGTGACAAGTTCTATCGGAAACAGTTGCATTCATTTCAGAAAGAGAAAAAAGTTGTAAATTTGTTACACAGTGTAATCAGCAGGGATTGGGATCCAAGGCAATACCATTCTTTGGAAAATTTGAAATAACACGTGCACGAAGTTTGGGACAGTATGCGTCGGCGTCCTCAACTATGTTCGAGGATGGTGTCTAACATGCCACAACGTCTGCAGGAAGTAATCGAAAATGAAGGATGGTGGACCCATTATTAAACACTTCCTCAGGTTATTTTCTTTCCATTTAGGTGTTTATATTTTAATTATTTTGCTCTGAATTTCCTTTTTGGGCGCGTGCAATTGGAATTACAATTGTGTGACAAGTTGTCAACTTTAAAAATAGCAACAGTACTGGCTTGTAAATTCTGCTCTCAAGAATTGGATTAGTGTAGTATATTCTGAGTTTTTCACATGGATTCTGTCGCAAGGGGATATGCATTTATGTTGACATACATTTGTTTTGTGTTATAATATCTGTGACAATTGAATTATGTCAAAGGGATTGCCAGAAAATAGTTTTACGGACACAATATATATCATGTTTTCATCCAGGATTGGCTGATTTATTTAAATTATTAATATCGCGGATAATACCGTATATATGAGAGTTGCTTCACAAAAGAAAGTGATGTCATCAAGATATGTATTTTCAGTTAAAACGCCGACCTCTCTTAACAATTAGGATCCTTTATTTCAAGTTACCCAAATATCGGTAAGATTGTTCTTTTTCTCCTTAATAACAAAATAACCAAAATAAACAATGATCCAAGAATTGGATGGCAATAGATAGTTTAAAATTCAAGAAGAAGGTTATGTTTTATCTAGTGTTAAAATTTTAAAAAAATAGAGGAAACGCCCATGGATCACATGTAACAGAATCAAATGAAAATCAAATTCTTTTTAATGGTCACTAATTTAAAACTTTTTTTCCTTCTCGAACAAGAAGGAAAAAGCAACAATATTATCGTTTATTTACATAGTGACAGTGTTTTTCATAACTACAACCAGAATAATCGATTGTGCCATATCTTCTTTCTTAGTCCTTAAATATCACATTTTCATTCTAGTTTTATGGATAAGATGGATAAGATAGGGGACATGGTTTTGAGAAATCATAAAGTTGCGTGCAGTGTTTCAATTTCTTAGATGGTGTGTGACATATTTTGGATTTTATTGATTGAGTAGTAGTATTGCTCAACTTAAGTTCCATATTTGGCATTAAAACCACAGTTTAATTTTTATTGCACCTAAGAGCAGATATTTAGTTGAGTGGAGCGAACCCATCTCTGGATCCTATTATAATCTTTAAGTCCAGTCCTGATTAGGCTATCTGTGCTTGAGGTGGCCTTTAAAAAACAAACAAATTCAACAGCTAACCCATCTCCTATGGGTAAGGAAGCAAAGAGAAAGTTATACTTTGTTATTCAATTAATTTTATCCTGTTGTTTTTATATTTTTTGTTTGTCTTTTTTAAGAAAATATATCAAACTGGAGAACCTGGGCCATGTCAAGCTTTGAGATTTGAATTTTAAATTTTCAAAATGGAACATTTTTTTCCGCGGCGGTAGAACGTATCAATCCATAAGATTATATTTTATTTAAAGCCTCTCTGATGCTTGATGTTGACCAGGGCATTCACTTGTTTATCTCGGTTGTCTCAATCTCTGTGGTATGTAAATAATGCACAGTGTTGTGCTTTGCAAACTTCCTGATGTATTCAGGATATAGGAAGTTCCATCAGCCTATGGAGTCAGCTGTTTGCAATAGAGGCAGTAAAAGTCACAATTCGGCATGGAGGGAGGTCCCCATGGCCTGGGTGATATAGAGGTGAGAGAGGCTGAGAGGGGACTGACTTTTGATTTGGATTGAGGAGAGAGAAGAGTTGAGAAAGAAGTTGAGGGAAAGTGAGGCGAGGCCTGGTCAACCTGCAACGAAGCCTAGAGAGGACTTAGTTTATTTTATTCTTCGAAATTATCTTCATTCTTCAGATAGACAGGTAATTATCCTAACCCAGCCATGATTCAGGTTCAAAGGTTCATAAAACCCAATGAGTGACCATTGTATTTTCTAGTTGTTAGTTTGAGTTGCTAGGGGTTTAGTTTTAGTTGTGCCTTTTGCACTGCCAAGCGTTTAACTCGTCATACTCTCATCATCGAGGATGAAGGATGAATAAGTTACATCACCCATTGATTAATTGGTTAATGTTCTTGGTAAGATCCCACGAACTTCACGGTTCGTTACGATATGTGTGTAGGACATGTCTGCTATGCCTCTACGAATGCCTCACAAATGGCAGAGATGACGATGTAAGTGGACTACTACTGTGTGTTACTGTGGTAGCTACGTCTAAATTAGAAATCGCAACTGTTCAGGACGTTAGATGGACAGGAGGAGGTATTTTTACTTGCACGTGGTCTGAATTTTATGACTTGATTTTGAACTGCGAACTATACCTTCCAATTATTACTTAATTATTTAGTAATGAAATCTTTTATTACAGCTGTTAATAAAACCAATGTCATAACTGTATTATGTGAGTGTGTGTGTGTTTGTGCGCGCGCGCTCGTATGTATTTGAAATGAAGTGGGGGAAGGAAGCAGATTAAAGCGGTAGTATAAATATGATGAATTGCTTTTCCTGTCTCAAAATGTTGTCAGTATACTGAAGAAATAATAATAATGCAACAGCTACTATGACGAATAACTCCCGAAAAGGCAATAAAGTTGCCCGTATAGGAAAATGGACAAATAATTGCCTCACATTATATTTGCTATGTCCCGTATCGTCGTTCTGCCTTTATAAAATACGCTGAAGACAAACCTCGATCGGTTATATCCAGGGTTGGCATGTTTAAAACAAAAGTGTTTAAAACACTTTGTTTTAAACGTTTAAAACACACGGCTTTGTTTTTTTTACAAATGTTTTAAACGTTTAAAACAATGTGTTTTAAACATGTTTTTTTTACAAGTGTTTAAAACACATTTTGGTGGTAGATATTTTATAGTCTGTGATATATTTTTTGTTTGGCAACCCTATTTTTCATTTAATCTGTGTCAATTAATCCTTGTATTGCGGGTCTCACTTATCGCACAACACTTGAGCAACCTTTTGTTCTGACGTCACGGGAGAAAGCTTTTTAATTTTAAGCTAAATGCCTATGTTGTTAAGGTAGGCAGGCTAGCTATGTATGCACAAGGTAGCAAAATTGTTGTGCGACAAGAAAGACCCGTTCTTTACTGTAGAAATCGAAACCTCTCAGTTCCTTGTTTCGTATCGTCCTGTAAGTTCGAGACTGGTGGAAGCTTGAAATGGAAACTAATTATCTAAATACACAATGCGTGATTTTGATCATAACGTGATTTTTTTTCTTTTGCGATACGATTCATTGGTCTGTATAACTGAATGAAGCGCAGATGCTTACTTTTGGTAACATAATTTTGTACTTTGAAAGATAAATTCATTTGGAGAATCTATTATGACACTGCAGGTTGTTTTCTGCTATATAAACTGTTCAGGCAACAGGAAATATTTCACCGTGATTTTTTCAGGACGAGGATAGTATTTCTATAATATTTAGTTTCTTGAAATTTAGATGAATATAAATCCTAACCTACTTCAGTAGTGGCGGAAAAAGGGGGTTATTAATTACCCACAACTTTTGTCCCTGCAGACACGGGCGCCGACTTGTCAAAATTATTGGGGGGGGGGGGCTCTGATCACTGAAATAAATTAATGAATGACTCACTCTCTCCCTTTTTTAAGTTTTAGCCTCAGTGTTCGGAATATCATAAAAGCTAGGGGTGTGCGGGATCCCGAAAAGTCAGGACCGGGATCGGGAAAGAAAATTTCCGGAAATGACTTCCCGACTTTTTGGGATCCCAAGCAGTCTGGAAATTTCGAATGGTCATTTTAAAACGTCGTCAATTCTAGACGTTCTCTGCATTGTGGTTTTGCACCGGAAGTGCAAAAACAAGCACTTAAGATGGAAATTACGGGTAGAATTCGAGATTTCAAGAGGTTTAGGAAATTTCGAACACATCCCGTCCCGAAAATTTTCCGACTTTTTCGGGAAATTGAGAATTTTCCCCGTCCCGAATGTCGGGATTTAAAGAATTTCCCGTCTCGACCCAAAAAATTCTGTCCCGCACACCCCTTCCCTGTAGTATGGTAAACCTTATCTCCAAAGGTAAATAAACTGTCCTTGTCGCCATTGTACTCATAAAAATGAGTATTTTTTTCTCTTTAACGACTTTAAGTATAATTTACTGGGAAAAGGTTGAATTTGTTTTGTTTAAAACATGTTTAAAACATGTTTTTTTAAACTCATGTTTAAAACTGTTTAAAACAAAAAAAACATGTTTTAAACAAAAAAAAAACAGTTTGTTTTGTTCTTTTTAAAAAAAAACACAAATTTTGCCAACCCTGGTTATATCCCGTGCAGTGTTCTGTTTCTCCACACGAATCGAAACAACTTCCTTAGATTTGTCTCTTTTGGTGGGAGTGTGTTTTTGCATGCCCAAGGTCGTGTTCCAATGATAAGAACCGACCACGTGACTCACTGTCTAACGTAGAGAACCTGTCTACTAGCAGGCAGGAAGAAGCTACTAAGTTTGCCGGTTTCCTTCGCAGTACGAATAAAGCGCATGCGTCTAGTGGTACTGACGTTTTGCTTGGGTAAATTAGTAGCTTGCAAGAGTTGAATTCAAACCCTGGTAGGATGAGTTGCTTCTAATAAAATGAAAAGTACTTATGTTAAGCAAAGTTATGTTTTCCGTGTATCAAATATCGACTGTCATATTGTGAGTGCAAAAGTGCAGCAGATACATGATTTTTTTTCTTCTATAACTATTGACATTCAAGTTTGAAAATTATAAGGTCGAACCGGTAAGCATACGATTGTGCAACACGACAACAATTATATTATAACCTTCTACTGTTTTTCTACTCATTCTAGATGAGACACGACATTCGCTCATGAGTTCTCACAGAATGAAACTCCAAGAAACCTTATTCGAAGTTCTCCTTTTAATCTTTCAAACTATATCAATAACACATTGCAAGAAGTTAATGGTTCCTCGTCGTGATTAGCTAAAAGTTGTAAAAATGCGACATTAAACAAACTATACAAACCAGTATGTAAATCTGTCTTGAATCTTGTATGTAAAAGAAATAAAACAAAAAAGGGGAAAAATATAACAAAACACGATTTAAAACTGACATCCTAGCGTACCACATTAGCAGCTAGGGCAATACGCGCTTACCACGGAATGTATGCGCATCATTTGGTTAAATAAAAAAATATATTAAAAAAGCAGAAATCGTTAATAGTTCCCACGTGATTTTCTAAGAAAGAAAAAGAGCACTCGCGCAGAGTTGGACTCGAACCTGCGATCGGGAGCTTGGAAGTTCGATGCCGTAGCAGGCACGACCACTCCTCACAACCCCTAACGGTTTCGTTGTGAAGTGTAAATTGATAGGTTGAAAGAAGAAAGCTACTGTCAGTGCTAAGTGAAGTATCGTCACTAGAGATGACGTTTTCGCTTTGATGTTACCACCCACATCCAGGAGAGAATCTCAATTGTGTTTGCATCCTTTGCGCTAATAAATCATTATCTTGTTCCAGCACTTACATGAATACACTGCAACTTTTCATTCACTTCATCGGAACGATGCACATGTTTGCAAATTTTCATCTATACAGGTTTTAGATAGCCAACATGCGAAGTGCAACATAAATTAAAAGTTAAAAAAACAACTAAAATACAAACTTTTAAAAGTATTACAAGCGAGATAATTAGGAAACAAATTCATTCTTATTCTTGGAATCGAACACAGGTTGTCCGGATGGTAGCCTGACATGATAACCAACACTCGAAAAGAGACACGGTGACGTGTGTAGTCAAGTAGTGGACTGAATAAAACTATTTTGATACTAATTCGGATATTACTGTAAAACGTGCTACTTTGAAATATTTTCTATTCTGGAGTATTTTGTTTATATTGGTAATTTTCGGGGTTCTATGGTTCTCACTATCAGAGGGATAATGTTCCCATTGTTGTGTGTATTTTTGTAAGATATATCGTGAGTTAGTTTGAACAAACGATGTAAATAAAGCCAACAGGTGAAGGGCAGTAAAAAATCGTAGCTGTGAAATTTTTCGAGAAAATATTACATATATTTGTCTTCGCTAGAGAATCTCTATGACCTCTTGTGACAGAGGATTTATTAGAACAAATTGATACATTAATAGATCAAATTTCATGTGTGTCTTTTCGTCAAAATGCCTGGAAATCAATATTACACATTTCTTCGTTGATGGAAAAAAATTGTCCTTGGTTGGGATCGAACATAGATCCCTCTGGTGAGAGCCCGGTACGCTAACCAACACTAACAATAACACTGCACTGCCTAGTTTCCAGTCAGTGTATTTTTTTTTATTTGAGTAGTTTTGGTCTCTCCCTAGGTTAATCACGGGAATAGTGAGGAACGTTTTTTTTTAGACGAAGATGATAAATAGACACACAGGAGTAATCACCCTCGCAAAAAATCCAGAACTCGAGCTTGGAACCTTCGATGCGAGGTGTGTTTCTTGTTCTAACTATATCTGTGTGTTTTCGTTACATTCATGGTGTTTCGTGAGTAGATATGAAGAATGTAGATAAATAAGACAAGTGGATGCAAGGGACAGATTAAAATATTAAATTTGATTTGTATCCTTTAGTCAAAATGCCTAGAAAACAATATAATGTACTTGTTCTCTGATAGAAAATAATAAAATGTTTTGCCCATGGTGGGGATCGAACCCAGGCCTCGTTGATGAAAGCTCTGCACGCTAACCAACACACTATCAATAACACTACGTTTTCTTTTTCTCAGTCAGTCTGTTTCCTTCCTCAACACCTGAAAAAGCAAATGCATCTAATTTCTCTGATAATTGTTTCATTGTCTATTAATAGAAACAACGTATGTCTCAAATAGACACATTCTTTCTGTGAAATATCCCATGTTTCGCACATCGTGCTTCTCCGTTTACTGTTATTTGGACATTCACTTGGAAGTTAAAACTTAGCTTTGTGTGTTTGTTTTCACGTGCATGTGTGTGAGAAGAGTGGTGTGCACGTGTGTTTGATGTTACTCTAGGTATTATTTTCGTTCAAAGCATGAATATAATTGTAAAATATAGAATTTACTGTAATGCAAGGAGTGAAAATATAAACCCAGTCCGTCAGGTTCGTTCCCAAACAACATTAATTAATGGAACATAACGTGGACCGAGTATTATTCCATGTCGAGAACACGAGACATTACTTCCGACAATCTTCATCTCGTATTTCTCTTTAGCATCACTACTCAATTTACAGAAATGTGTACCCGTGACTGGTATACAAGCCGCAGAATTACAATGTTGTTTGGGTTGTCTAGTCACAAGGCGCTTGGTGGCCAGACATGGATGGCTTGCTTCAGTGCTTCTTCAATAGGGTCGTTACAACGCAGAACTGTCCAAGACTGTACATGCCATTCTGTCTGCCTTATCCACGTAACCCATATTCCTATTGTACTCTAGTATGATCTGGGGCTTCAAAGGGTTGCCGTGGTCGTCAGTGAAGTTTCCTTGTGCGGGGGGTTTGTGAAAATTTGTCAACACACGGATGTCACGTTTGTCCTTCCAACGTATAGCTGTCAGGTCCCCCTTTGTATACACGTCCAGGTCACCACGTTTGGTCTACCCCGTTTTCAAGTCAGTGGACATGGAACGCCGATTCTTATTGACAGTTCCGCAACATTGGGTGCCCTTTGTTGCGAGATCATCAAAAAGTTCGGGAGAGGTAAAGTAATTGTCCATAAAAAGTTTACGACCAATTCCTTGTACTCTCTTACTTAGTTCCATGACCAGGGCATGGGTGGCTGTCACAGTTGGAGTCTGTCTGGCACTGTCCTTTCCAAGGTAAACTAACATATCAACAGTATATCCCAAAGCATCACAAAGCAAGTACAGCTTTATGCCAAATCGCTTGTGCTTCTTTGGGATATATTGCTTGAAGAGCACCTTTCCCTTGTAAAGAACAATAGCCTCGTCAATGGCTACATGTTCCGTCGGGTGATACAAGTCGAAGTAACGTTGTCTCAGATGTTCAAGAACCTGTCGCAGTTTCCAAAGTCGATCGGTGTTGTCTTGAGGAGGGGAAGAGTTGTCGGCAAAGTGCAGGAAAGCTAGGATGTGTCGGAAACGTTTGCGTGACATAACATGCCGGACCCAAGGTGTGTGGAAGGAATTTGTCTGCCAGTAAGAGTCCATGTAGTCGTGCTTGTTATGTCCAAAATAGATCCAGAGGGCAAAGAAAAGGAATAATTCTCCAAGGGTGATGGGGGATTCTACCCTGGACGGATTATTCTTATCGACAAACTGCTGGTAGTATCGGTTAGATTCTACCAGAAGAATGTCGAGAAGAGCATCCGTCCAGAATAGGCGGAAAGAATCGAAAGGTGAACAATCAGGAGTCAACTCTGAGGTCTTGGGTCCGGGCCGGCCAGTAAAAGGTAAAGGAGTTGGACCCTGAACATGAGGGGTGCGCGGGCCCCAGGTTGACGAACTTGATGACGTCGATGATGATGTTGTTGGGAGAGGAGCGTCATTTTCATCCGAAGAAGAATCAGATATATTCCCCCCAAATCAACATCGTCATCAAAGTCATCATCTTGATCAACATCTGATCCCACGCTCTCACATTCATTGTCCGTATCATATAACAGCTCATCGATCTCCCTAACGCATAATCGTTTCCTTCCGGATATATTTCCACAAAGAGCCGAGTCAACAGGGAAGAAATAGATTCACAGTAGCTACACAAGATGCAAGTGCGAACGAAAAAAATCAGAAGCACATATCACAAAAAAATTACGCAACACAAGTTCAACACAGCTCGAGGGGCACACAATCAGAAAGCAAAAAACAATGGCTTTCACAGCCACTGCACTGAACGTTTATGGCGAGGCCTTTCCTAACAGATGAGGGGAGGGAGCCTTTGCAATCCTTTGTTTTGTCTATACTTCTGGATAGACTCACGCTTCTGGCTTCTGGCCTCTGGCTATCGTCAAGCTTTATTGCATTTCTAACAGAGGCGACAGAAAGCTGACACCGCCAAACCTCATCCAATCCCCCCTCTCCTTGACCCCCCCCTGCTACTACTTTCGGCTGGATCACCAGGTCTAAACACAAAGAAGAATGTGTGCCTTATCAGTACTAACTCACAGCGTTGGAAGCTTCGAGGAAAACAGCATCGTAAATACCAAGCATTCATTGTGTCTGTCAAGTGTCGAGCCAACACGTGTTTGGGTGAGCCCAAACACGTGACATATTCCGAGAAAGGAGGGGGGGGATTTGGAATGTTCGTAAACACGTGTTCCCGAACGAACTGTCAGTGTTTCAACCTCAATATAGAAATATAAGTGTGGCAAACCCTCGATAATTGTACCTAAAACTGTTTGTAACATATGTGTTACAGAGGCTACAGGGGACATACTTTTTGGTAACATATGTGTTACGGGGGCGGACTAAGGGTTAATAGTAATAAAATAATAATAATGACCTAACACAATTGAGTATCGTTTGGCATAATTTCACAGTTCAAACAGCACTTTTCATGGCTGAGTGAAGTTCTACTCTACCTCTCCCCTCCATGTTCAAGTAAGATGAGCAGGAAACTTGTTTTTGAGCAGGCCGTTGGAGGTTCCATAGCAATAGTTTATTAAGGAATTCTCCCGAGAAATCAATAGGTCTGGCAACACTGACGTGAGCCGCGTTGAAGGCTCCTTCCCCCTGTCCTTTTCCCCACCCGCCAGCGCGGTGAGGTTCTGCGCAGGTTTCTTTCCTTGTGGTTCCACTATATATTTGAAAGTCTTCGTTGCAAAACTTTAGACTAGCAAATGCTCTAAAATTATTGATAGTTTAATTTCTTAATCTCAATCTCTGAATAAAAGTCTGAGATTTAAAAATACCAGTAAAGGTGAAAGAATAGTTTTTGTACACCATTTTAGAAGCAGAAATATTTTATATGTTAAATTATGAAAAATATAGACGGTGTTAAAGGCGGAGCTACTGCTGAGCATGTGCACTCATCTGGTTCCCCTCGAACATCCGGTTACGCCGACTGTTCTATGGACTTTAATATGAAACCGTGAAGTGGAGATTCTTTTACAAGGAAAAAGGGTGCCAGCTGTGCAGCATATCATTGCTCAGGTCGATAAGGAACAAATTTACTGAGTCAAGTATCCCTTCATAGGTTTTCGAAGGACATAGAGAGAATAAATACGTGAGAACTCGTATGTCTGAAAATACCTAAACAAATAACTCTACAACATACCTTTAAATATTTATTGATGAAATCTATGAACACCTTCTCGTGGTTTAGTCTTAATTAAATCACCATTTTAATGTGAAGGAATCAGAACAACGACTTACTATATTTAGTTTGTAGCCTACTTCCGTATTATCAAGCGTATGAGATAATGTAAGGTTGTAGAAAAGATAGACGTGTAATTAGATTATAATTAGTGCTGCCATCTACCCTCGGGTTTGAAAATGTACAATGCAAGCCGAACTATCGTTGAACACTTTAAACGTATCACAGCACTTTTGTTATTTTTAAAGAATAAACGTTGTTTTATTAATAATCTGCATTGCAATTGCTCATCCGAAGGATTCAACAAGTTCACTCCTTCATGGTGACTATCGTCAGTCGGTGGCGCTATCGTCGCACAACTGTCGAAAGCAAGTGCTCATTTCTTACTTCGTATACTTGTGAAGTGTACTGCAAACAACGGGGACTGACCTCAACCGGAAGTTCCGAGGGAACCAATGTTTATGTTACATTTTTAACACTGTCTATAGCGCCTACACAATAAAATATACCATATTGCCTCGATCTCATCGCCTGCTTTCGCGATTAGCCAAAAATGGCAGAAAAGTGAAGTCAAATAAACTAAATCTTTCATTTATGTAATTATTCTTTTAGTATGCGACGTTTTTGTTAAAATTATTATACGATTTATAAAATGATATGAGAACACGGGCAACTTTCTTTGCAACACATCGAAGAGAAAGTTTGAGAAACATGGATTTTCTCAATACGATTGCAGGTGTACTGCGCCCCCTTTTAAAAGTAGCGCGTTTTAAGTTATGTTACAAATCATTAAAGGAATACCTCGCTACATGCGAAGTTCGGGTGCCATGCAGGAATGGAAATTTGCCGTAATTATCGTAAGACCTAAAATTTCAGTTTTCATGTATTAGCGCCGTTTAATGGAATTACAGTGCGCTCTCTTTAATTCGAACTTGAATAATTCGAACAAAAGCACATTCCCCTTGAAACTCCTATCTAAAACAATGTTAAAAATGACTACTTAATTCGAATTTAGAAGGTTAAATTTGGATAATTGTAAAAAACTGGTTGATGGATTTGAAAACCTGCCCCCCCTCACTCCAAAATAAGTTCAGACGTCCCTGTCTGCTGCGTATTCCCCGCTTTCCATTTCTCTTGCCAGCATGTGCCGCCCGCCGTAAGACTAGACAAGAGCTATAACAGCACGCCATCGGAAGCAGCGCCTCACTTGGGTTCGTACACACATTGATTTTGCCCTAGATGACTAAAAAAAGGAATGCTTGGTCAGATGAGTCACGATTCCAGTTGGTACACTGGCGAACTTTACAAAAAGATCTCCCTCCTCTCAGTTAGATTGGAAGCAACAAACAAAAACCGATATTGAGTTTGAAACACTCCAGCGTCAATGCCGAAACTCTATGCAAGATAAGGAAGAGCTGCAGAGTTGTAAGTCGTGAACACCACACAGAAGAGCAATGCTAACCATGAGTCATCAAGGAATTAGCACAGCGTTTCTTTCTGTGGTCATTCGGCCTCGGAAGAAATATTTGTTGTCCATTTTGAGCTTTCAAGAAATCAGGTTCTGAGCTGGCGATTTATTTCCTTCATGAATGAAAATAGGTTGTTCATTTTTTCGTTTCTTTTCTCTCTTTTGTCATTAGCTCTAAAACAAATATAAAAAGAAAACGAGCAAAGAAGGTCGGAAGGCCATTTCTTTCGGCACGTGACAGGCATATGTGGTAACTTTGCTATTTTTACGACCATATTATATTTCTCTTGTTTACTTTCAACGATAAGGACGAATGTTGGAGTGACCAGAAAAAATGAAGGAACACAAAAAGCTCTTAAATATTACCCACGCTTCGAAAACAGATTCCGGCCCCAGTGGCAGAGTGGTTATCACGTCACGCTACGACGCCAGGCGTCCCGCATTCGAATCCTGGCCTGGGCATGGATTTGTGAGTGTCTATTCATCAATTTCATCATATTGTCACTAATCCCCATATTTGATTGGGTTTGATTGATTGAGTTTGTGTTTGAAGTCCACTTTATGCACAGTAAGGCTAATCGGGACTGGACCCACAGTTTAAAGTGGGATCCACCGGGTATCGAACCCGGGAACCCTTGTTCACAAGGCGACGATGCTACCACTGCGCCATCGGGGAGGCCTCCTCCATATTTGCAACTTAGCCAAAAGTGGCACAAGAAGCGAAGTAAAATAAAGCAAATCAATCAATCGAACATAGGGTCTCCGGTTTCATATGCAAAGCACTCGGTCATGAAGACTCTCAAAATTGAAATAATAAGTGGAACAAAAAACCTGATATTAGAGTATTTTAAGAATTTAGGCAGATTAACAGTTCACGTCAACCTACAATAATTTCACCTGTATTGTGTGATATATGGTTCTGCCCTAATATAATTGTTACACATTTCCGTCTTGCAACACACAACCTCGACTCGGCCCGATATGTGTATTTCCTTGCCCCTTTTCTGTATTTTTTTTCTATTTAGGATATATTACGTTGCCTTTTTGGCTCTTGGTTAATTAGTGGCGATGAGAATGATTGACCAATTGATAACATGGATGTGATGGGGCAAACATGCCTTAATCATGGTTCGAACTTAAGACCTCTATCTTCAAAGCACGTTACAACCTGCCACGTGTGTCTTTTCATCTCCAGTCACCATTAATTTCAAGAGGTAGAAAACGACGTTACCCAAACAAATTGTATATATATTTTCCATGACCATAAACATTTGTTGCACTTGTTGAGAGAAATCCATACCCTCGTAACGTTATAAGTAAACGTCGACCTAGTTGATGTCCCAGGAAAACTTGCTTGCACGAAAATCACACTGTGTCCACAGGATTTACGACTGAACGCTTACTAAAGTAATAGAAATGTGCATCCCCATTTCCATTAATCGTTCACTCTTCGTATATTTTGAGGTCGGCTAATTCGAACATACGACCCTAAGACAGCTACACACTGCCAAAAAAACTGCAGTGTCAACAAAGTAATTACTGTATATTTATATATTTTATTTTTGGTAATGGAATATTTTTCCCTTCAGATTCTTATTTATGTTTGATTTGGTTTATTTTACTTTGCTTTTCTGCCACTTTTGGCTAAACGCGACGATGAGGATGAGCGATGAAATTATGAAATTGATGAAGGGACACTCACAATGAACACCGAATGAACACAATGCCAAGGCGGTGTTTAAGCAAGCTGTGTTAACCACTCTACCACTTAGGCCGGAATCCTTTTTAGTTAGGAGAAATCGTTCCTTGACAGCGAACTAAGAACAGTTAATATGCGTGACGTCAGAGTTATAATATTTTACATTTCTAACAATCAATTGGGATTTACTCTTAACCATTGTTATGCCTACATAAAAACTTCCACACAGTTAAGATCGTTTACACTAAGGACAACAGCGTTAAAGTCTATGCTTGAAGGAATGATTAAGCACACTATGATGACGGAAAATAATAATTCACATGACTATATTGATGCATTACATCGGTGAAACATTAATTTTCGTTCAGGAAGAAATATTGAAAAACGCAGGGACACAATGACCAATTGATTTATTTATTTTACTTCGCTTTTCTTCCACTTTTGAGTAATCACATAGATAAGGATGAAATGTGTGTTAAGACGAAATTTGTGAAAGGCAGTCACAAACGTAGGACACAGCCCAATCTTCACAGACCATTATACTGGCCTTGTGTCTAGACGCCAGATCCTCGTTAGTCTGCAAAATATACTCCACTGTCACAATGACGTAAGCATTCGTAGAATAAATTTGTATGTCATTCTCCCCCCTCCCCCCAAGAAACGTGAGCTAAACTAGTGCGCATTCGGTGATATGTTCATTTCTTCTCAGGAACCACTCGTGGCCTTCAACTAGTTTATCCTGAAAAAACTGCGGGTTAGGATGTTAACAGATATTTCAGGGACATTATCCAAAGAATACTGTCACATACGCAGAATGCAAAACATTTCTATTTTCTCATTTCTACTACAACCCTGGCGGAAAAAAGGCGGCTGGAGCGTGGTGCTTATCGTATCACCTCCAAAATGGCCGAGCTCGAGAATATGCGGTGCCCTACTACCACACCCCCTAAATGTGTCTTCATGGCACGTTGCTATACGCACGAGGAACTTTACCTAACCTTTACTACTACTAACTACTCATGCCAGGAATTTTGGTACTTTTTATACTTTTTTATTTGCCCATTGCTAACCTGGTTCATTCCCAGCCATAACAGCAATTAGTCGATGCAATAAAAATACGCCAAACTTAAAAAGAAACGGGTGTCGGCGTGCGCGCGCACACACACACACACACACATACAGAGGGGGGGGGAGGGTAGGAACACAAAAATCTTTCACAAACTGACCAGATCATGCCTGATAAGACTCCAACAGAAAGCTTTCCGGAAACAAGTTTACGTGCGCATAAGGTAGTGATGGCCTTGTCTGCAACTGCCTTCCCCCACTTTCTTATCCAATACAGGAGTAATAAAGTGTTTCCAACTACCTTCCAATCTAACTAAGATGAGGGAGATCTTTTTTTAAAGTTCGCCAGTGTACACCCAACGATAATAGAAACAGTAAGCGAATTGTCCATCGCCATTTTCATTCGGTCTGAATTACACAATGTGATGATTATAAATTGAAATTATGACGTCAATAAGCAGAGGGCAATGCCTGCTTCGAACCAACATAGCTTCATTCTTTAAAACAACACAGGATGTAGAATAAGATAGTAATTAAAAAAGCGGTGGACAATTTGCCTACCATTATCTTTGCCGTTGACTGTACGAGTGGTAGGGTTCGGGTGTAGCGCAGACCCAAGTTGTCAATAAGGCACTGTGCAAGCTGGTGGCGGATCCATAATGGCGTGGGGCGTGATTACATGACATAGTTTGGACCATCTGGTCAAACTGAACCGGTAATTGATTGGCAATCGCATGTTCAGCTGCTTGTTGACCATTTTCAGTCCTTTGTAGACTCCATGTACCCTACCTAACAACATTGGGATTTTCCAAGATGACAATGTGCCACCTTACCGGACCATGATTGTTCGCGATTGGTTTGAGGAGCATTCCGGACAATCCCAACAAATGATTTGGCCACCTAGATCGCCAGACATGCACTTCGTGGAACATATTTGGGATATCATCGAAAGAGATCCATTTGTGCACAAGATCCTGCACCTGCAAAAACCACGCAATTATGGGCGGCTGTAGAGACTGCATGGCTGAACATCTCTTCAGAGGACTTCTGCCGACTGATAGACAGGGTTGGCGGAAAGGGGGGGGGGAAGCAGGCCCGTAGCTAGAGGGGGGGCAACTGCCCCCCCTGAGAGCCTGCTTTGCCCCCCCTGTGAAATATACAGAACACAATCCAACCTGGTATTCTCACTAATCTTTACAATTCTATCCTGTATTACTGTAGCAACTTAACAAAGACACTTATTGATTTTGTGATTTAATTAAGTATGTGGGATTCCTAATAATGTCATACTAGGATTGGGGGGGGGGAATCCCTGACTGATTCAGACTTTGGGAAATTATTTCGTAATTTTCAGTATCTAGAACAGTTATGACATTTTGAGAAGTCTTATATTAAAGGTGCCTAATGTGTTTGAATATTTTTCTTGGATGTGTTGCTATGAAGTTTGAACTACTTAATTTTTTGTTTCCCAAGTCTACCATTTGGTATTAGTGATTCATGCAGTAGAGAGAGGGAATGGATATTAATTTTTTGTTACTTAGCGTTGCTTTTCTGCCACTTCTAGCTAATCGCGACAATGAGTGATGACATGAAATTGATGAAGAGGCACTCACAAACAGTGCAGCAACCACAGGGGGGATTGTCCCCCCAACCTTGAACGGAAGTCCATTCTAGGGGGGGCAAACATTTAAGTAAAAAAACAAGACTAGCAGAATCTAAGAATAGTAGGACAAATGGATATTCAAGATGGAATTAGTTTTTTATTCCAGACGGGGAAGGGAACTTGCAGGGGGGGGACACAGAGGGTCAATTGCCCCCATTGGTTTCAAATTTTCGTAAAATTTTCTTGCTCGCTTCGCTCGCATTGTCTGCTATTGTTATAGTCCAAGTTCAGAGCCATAGCTATGGGGCCAAAACGGTCTAAATGAAATAAAAAATGTGTTAATGAAAGTGACATGGTGTCCTGTGAAATTATTTGCACCCTAATAAGTCAATATGTTTTCAGTTTGAAAAATTTGGATCTAAAAATGTTCTTGCTCTCATCGATCCCAATATGATTGTTTTCTGTAATGCATTCTAAATTACCCGAGAGAGAAGTAAGATCAAATATGTAGCTACTTCAGACTGTTGCTGATAAATAGTTTTGTTTCAAATACACGAATAATTCTTTTGAAGAAAAAAGAGACAAAATTTGTATTATTTTTACTGTTGATTTGTTATGAGGCGGATAAGTTAATTATGTAATGTATTTAATGTATTCTCATAAATAATATACTGTATATATTAAAGAAACTTTGAATGCATACACAATTTAGCGTTAACATATTGCATACTTATGTATTTTCTTATTTTACGTCGTACCATGTTGCATGAATAAAATATATGTTTTACATGAAAGTAATACATTTCATATGTACAAATACGATTATGTTCATCATGCATTTTGTGTCTTTCAAAAATACAGTTGTGTGCTTGTTTTCCAGTATTAGCTAATGTGAAATTGAACGTGTTGGAAAAACATTTTCAAATCATTTGTTCCATCACAAATGCTTTAGCACCGACTTCTAACTCCTTCTTGCGCGATTTTTAATAACATCTTTGATGCTACTATTATTACTACTACTACCACCACTATATTAAAATTATTATTATTTGCATGTTTGTCCTGGTACTGGCCCCCCTCCAGACAAAAAATTCTTGGTTGCGTCCACTGGCGTACGCAGGATTTTTTTTTTTCTGGAGGGGCTGGAATTGTATAGGTGGATGCTTTCAGTGACGCAAGGGGTCCGTGGGAACATATTTCACCTAAGAATTTGTCGTGTTATTATTATTATATTTGTTATTGTTATATATTTTCGTATTAAAATCAATAAATAATATTTTTAAAATAGCGAGTATGGTGCATATTAATATCATAATACGTGGAAGGGAGAATTTGAGATTTTTGAAACTTATAAGAACCCAATATTTTTCAAAATTTGGCATCCCTGACTGCTTTCTAGTGGGCGGCATACACAATAAGATATATCTTATATTTACAACTTTCCACTCTCAAAAATGTCACCTGGGGATAATTTTATAGGGCTTGAATTTACCACTCTGGTTTTTCCAGAGTTTATGGTGCTTTTACTTGAAAACGTCAATTTTTCAAAATTTATGAGGGGGCTGTAGCTTACGCCAGTGGTTGCGCCTCTCCTCACAAAGAACCCTCATGCCCAGGCTCGAAACTGGGACCCTTGGCTTCGTAGTGCGTTGTGTAACCATCCCACCCTAGAGGTTGGCTGGTGAAAGATGTAGGACAGCTTAGTTAGTATCAATCATGATGGAAATGTGATAGTGTTTCACATTTATTATTTTGGTTAAAAAGCGACAAAATTTGTAGTTGGATTCTCATTAGATTCCTTTGTGCGTAAAAATCTTGCATACTGGAAACTAGAGGGAAACATTATGAAGCACGATTTGTAAAAAGCTCCCTTAATCAGCTCTACAGAGAAACTCAAAGCTGTTGGTACATATTAATCGTCTATTATCGACCTGTAAATATCAAGTAGAT
This sequence comes from Lepisma saccharinum, assembly GCF_977018435.1. Lineage (NCBI taxonomy): Eukaryota > Metazoa > Arthropoda > Insecta > Zygentoma > Lepismatidae > Lepisma > Lepisma saccharinum. The sequence goes on from NC_139230.1 coordinate 37,092,527, forward strand.
ACAGTCCCGACTAGACTTTATCTGTGTATTCTTTGGCAGCCCGGAAAGGTCATTCTCGAAATACTGTTATTTGATGTTGCTCGAACTTTTTTGTTCGTTGGAGTTTCCTGTTACTTATAGCTTTTGGGGGAGGGGGGCAAGTGCACCCTGCTATATCTGCCAATGCGACACAATATATTAAAAATTTGCCCCCTCTGTGATTGACTTTGCCCCCCCTACTAAGAATTCCTGGCTACGGGCCTGGGGGGAAGGGCGAACCGTGCCACCGTTCAGAGCGACAAATTTTCAGGGCTGCAAAATTTGAAGAGAAGAAAATAAGCCTATGGAAAACTTGAAAGTTATAATATTTTATTATAACTTGGAACTTAATATATGCCAAACCATTGTTTTGAAGGAACATTTCAGTAGTCTCACTATAAAAAACCAAGTGCCACAAATTGGGAAAGCAAATTCGATGCCTTAACTCCGTTGAGGATGCGCTCCTCCAAATAATTAGCGACAATAAAACTGTCCAAATGGTCGCACATGAGGCTCAATGTATTGAAAACTAGTTGCGTGGCTTTACATTCTTTTGCTCACTAGTTATCTGATATGACTTTTTACTCCATGTAATGTAATGAGCGAAAGTCTTCAAAACATTAATCTACGATGTGTTAGATGATTTCTTTCAAACATTTCAGCGCTTTGAAAAAAGCAGGAGTGATGAAAAATTTCAAAGTTTCTTAGACGCCACTTGGCAGCCTGGCAGGGCCTCTCTCCCTCCACTCGCTGAGGCGTCGGGGGCGGCGACCTGTAAGTCCCGGTTGATGAGAAAGAATTGGCATCGAATTTAGATATAAATGATCCACATATGGCAAGACTGTAGAGGGCCGAAATCGAAAGAAGAAGCAGTTTCAGTATGATGAAACTGTTGAAGATCCACAAAAACAGTACACAGTTGATTTTTATTACCAGGTCCTAGACGATTATTTTATGTCTAAGAGAAAGATTTGATAAGCTTAAACGTCATAGTGAATTTTTCAATTTATGTTATGATATTAGTAAGCATAAAGACATGCCATCTGATCTCTTGTCTGAAAAGTGTAGAAAACTTTCCGGAATGTTAACACAAGAAGGCTACTGAATTAAAAGATGAACTAAAAGTGTTTCGGCTATAATAAAACAATTACACCAAAGGGGACCTTAAACTGATAAAGTGTCATGATTTTGCACCTAATGTGAGTGTAGAACTTTGAATTTATTAACTTTGTCCTTAACCGTGGCAAGTGGCGAAGGAAGTTTTTTTTTTTTTTTTTAAATTAAGGCTAATAAATATACTATTTCCGATCAATCATGTCTGAAACACGCTTGTTTCCATTTTACGCAAGATAACATTATACGAAAAAGAATATTACATGCAAAGGTAAAGGTAAAGTTCCCTGTACATTTAGTACCATGTCATGAAGACATACTTATTAAGGGGATGTGCGGGTAGGGCCACACATATTCTAGATCTCG